>NC_040011.1:8584901-8595684 GCF_000972845.2 Larimichthys crocea | reverse complement strand
CCTTAACGACCCACAGGTGTCCTTAACGACCCACAGGTGACCTTAACGACCCACAGGTGTCCTTAACGACCCACAGGTGTCCTTACAGAATGCTGACAGGGAGCAGAGCCAGTGTTGTGCCAGAATAGGAGCTGTGCATGCGGGCAATGTAACCATGATGCAGCAGCTTCTATGGACATGATGGCAGAGGAGCAGAGAGTGAAGAGGACGCTGACGGAGGAAGCTAAGAAGAGAAAAGGAGAGAGTGAGTCAGCAAAGTTGTCGACTCACTAGTTTTGGATCATGAGTAATGTAATCAGAACAAATACTCGAGTACACTCACCACACTGTGCGCCATCACTTCCTCTTCAGCATCCCTGCAGACTGTTGGAGGCATCACGGGTGGAGCTCAGCCTGGTTTCCTCTTCCTCAGTGTCTGTTCGCTGCTTCAACATCTCCTCCATCCATACATCACCTCCCACCCACCGCCTGCCTGACAGTCTGCCTAATACCAATTACACAAAACTCTCTCTGTCCTCCCGGCTCTCTGTCGCTTTCTCTCTCTGCCAAGAATTTATTTCCTGACCACATAACAACACCCTCCTCCTCCTCCTGCTCCTCCTCCTGCTCCTCGCCGTCTTCCTCCTCCTCTACAGCTCAGGCTGCCGTGTGAAGCCGGCTGAAAGAGGCTTTCCACCACACTCAGCTCTCGACTGTTCGGGGAGAAAAATCTGAATTTTTTGGCCCAAAAAAATAAATAAATCCTGAAACTTTATTGAAATTTTCCTCACGTCGTGTTTGGTCGTCCGTACATTCTTACGATCGTCTTAACGTGTCCGGATCACCTTGAATTTGCTGCCTCAGCATGTTTGACTTCCTCGGTTCGATTCTCTCGTTTGTTCTCTGCCGAGGATCGATACGGTTTCATCTTCCATTATTATGTCATCATCTGCTTCCTGTTCGAGGGTCGCTTTACATCCCTGCTTCCACCAGAGAGGAGGAGGAGGAGGAGGAGGAGGGAGGGAGGAGAGAGAGAGAGGAAGAGTTAGGATGTAAAAAAAGGAAAGGAAGAAGAAAGTAAAAGGGAGGAGGGAAGGGATGATGTGGATATGATGTAGGAAAGGAGGAAGGAGAGAAGAAAGAAAGAGAAGAGGAAGATAGGAGAGTGGAGAGGAAGAAGAGATGATCGAAGGAAGGAAGGAAGGAAGGAAGGATAAATAAACATAAGAAGGAGGAGAGAGGTAAGGAAAGATAAAATATGAAGAAAGGAAGAATAGAAGGAAACATGAAAAGGAGATGAAAGAAAGTGGAGAGGAAAGAAGGTGAAGAGGCAGAGGAGGCGAGGATAGAAAACAAACAGAGGAAAGGAGGATGAGAGGAAAGGAAAGGAGAGGACAGGAAGCAAGGGAGAGAAAGGAAACGAGGAAATATAAGGAGGAAGTGATGAAGGGAACAGAGGATGAAAAGAGAAAAGGAAGTGATGAGGAGGAGTAAACAAAGTGAGGAAACAAAGATGAAAGGAGGAAGGAAAAGTGGAAGGATGAAGGAAATGAGAGGAAAACAAGGAAGGAAGGGAAGGAGGAAAAGTGGAAGGATGAATGAGGATAGGAAAGGACAAAGGAATAGAGTAAAGAAGATGAAAGGAAAGACAAGGAGGCGAGGAGAGGAAGGAAGAGGAGCAAGGAAGGAGACAAAAAAGGAGGGAGGGAAGGAAACATTAAAGTTGAGAGAGTGAAGAAGTGTTGAGGAGGAGGAAGTGAAAGGAGGGAAACAAAGGAAGCAAAGACTGGAGTGAGGAGAGGAGATAAAGAAAGGAGAGGAACAAAGGAGGTAAAGAAGAAGAGTTAAGATGAAAGGGAAGGAAATAAGGAAACATGAGAAATTAGATGAAAACAAAAGAAAGTAGGAGAAAGGAATTAAGGAGACAATGAAGGGTAGGAAAGGACGAGGAGTTAGGATGGAAGGAAAGAGGAGAGGAGATGAAGGAAATGAGGAGGAGGAAGTGAAAGGAGGAAACAAAGGAAGCAAATAAGGAGAGGAAATAAAAGGAGGTAAAGAATAAGAGTTAAGACTAAAGAACAAAGGAAGGAAATAAGGAATCATGAAAACAGAAGGAAGTGAAAAGACGAGGAGTTAGGATGAAAGGAGAGGAGAGGAGGACAAACTGAATAAATAAAGAGGAGGAGGAGGAGAGGAGGTGAAGTGATGAAACCTTTGGGACCGCCATCGTCATGTGATCACGTTTTTCTTTTTGTTCTCGATGAATTTCAATTTACTGCTGTAACACGATGCAACAGCCACGAGCAGAGCGCCACTGAGCGCGCTCAGTACGCCTCACACACACACGGGTTTGTTTTTATTGAAATGTGATTGGGTGGTGTCACACACACACACACACACACACACACACACACACTCACACACACACACACACTCAGTTTCCTTAAGTGGAATCGAGGCGAAGAAGACGGGGCGAGGCGTTTACGGCTCCTTAGAAACGTCAGGAGAACGCAGCGCTGCTGGAAAGACCGAAAGGCTCTGAACAGACGGGAAGACCTCGACCTGTGAGAGGTTTGCAACAGACTGTCTAAAACCTGGACGTAGTCTCCGTGACGTCCCCGCAGACTGTCTAAAACCTGGACGTAGTCTCAGTGACGTCCCCGCAGACTGTCTAAAACAGACTGAACACACTGAAAATGTCTCCAGACTCACAAAGACGAGAGCGACAGCCGTCTTCCTTTGACTGAATGTATTTTATTGTAAAGCTATAAGGAAGGAGTAATTACAAGATATCATTTCTTTGATTTGCTCAGCAAAAATAAAAAGACCACATTTAATTTTTTACTCTTTTTTTTTTTTTTCAAATTCAAACATGCGTATGTCGATCAAAAGAGAACAGATGAAGGCTCGAACAAACACATCGACCAACTTCCTCCAAGAAAACCAAAAGAAACACAAAGAAATGTTCGGTTTAACGTGTAACGTGAGCGGAAAGGAAGGCGGGAAAAAGCCGGTGGATGATTGGAGGAGAGACGCTGCCGTCCTCCACTGAGCCTGAATCATCACTCCTACATTTAATAGCGCCTACAGTACTTTAGACAATATAATCCTACAGGGTCAAGGTCAGATTCCCTTCACGTTGTTTATTGAATATATATATTTTTTTCTTCTTCATTTTTTAAAAACCTACACTTCCATGTACATAAAACTGTACAAAAAAACAAGGCATCACTAGCATTGTTCCTATATAAATATAACCAACCAACAATTAGGCTACAAACGTTGGACTTCCTGTCAAGACAAAAGTGATTCGGCAGCTCCGTCCTGTTTTCTGATTCTAGCTTTAAAAAAAATAATAATTAAAACTCCATCTTTGATGTACGGAAGCTCTGAGCCGCCACTTTTTTAATTTTTTTATTTTTAGGTGTGAACTTTTCTTGTAATCACAAATGAACTACCAAACAAAATACAAGTGCACACGTGTCTTTACCTCTAACAACAAGCTTTTTTAAAAAACATTTCTCTTTTACAGGCTGATCTGTTGTGCTGATAATTTGAAATAAAACTGAGATAATAATTTTATTAAATGCCATTTTTAAATTGATGCATTATTTTATGGCCTCCCGAAGATAACGGATAAACCTTACGGCAAAACCCCACCGGGCACGTCTCCGTCATGCTGTGACCGCGACGTTGTTTCCGTCCGTGACTTCAAACCCCATCAGGAGAGTTTCTCCCTCAGATTTGGTCTTTTCTTTTTCTTTCTTTCTTTCTTTCTTTTCATTTTCTTTCTATATTTTTTTGTTGTTTTATGTAATGTATCATTATGTTTTTTTATGTATTACTTAACTTTTTTTTATTGTTTTATTTTGTCTTTTAAATGTTGGATCTTTTGCTGCTATTTTGAGTATCTTCTTCATGCCTGTTTTTAAAAGGTGCTATATAAATAAAGTTATTATTATTTTTTTTTCATTTTTTCTGGTTTATGTGCTCCTAAATATGTAAGTACATTAGCTACGCAGCTACGTATATTTTTCCACTTTTGGCTGTTTGTACAATTGGAACTTTGCACAGGGTGTTTTATTTTGAAAATCAGCTGGATTCTCTATATTTCTGTGTTCGACCTCCGGCAAACTTGAGTAGATACTATTGGAGTTTGAAACATTGACTATGAATGTCCTCAATTAGCCGTAGAAAGCGTCACATTCGTGCCCGGTGGAATTTGACCGTTAAGATTTTGAACCATCATCTCAAAATTTTCCAAGATCCTCACTTGATATAAAACATGAAATGATCTAAGATAAAGACCTAATTGCTTCAGCAAAAGATGCTAAATGTTATCTCATGATTATGATTAGATTGCCTGTAAAAACTCGACACGATCTGCCGAAGCGTTCAAACATATCATTCTTTTTTTTTAAGGCTTACTCGTATCTTCGTATTCGGGAAACTCAAACCTCTGTTTGAGATCAGATTAGCGTTGTTAGCGTTAACTTCCTGTTTTTTGGGGGGGTTGTCGCAGCTGACGTGTCGTGTCAGAATCAGTTTTTCAGTTTCGATGGAGTAATTAAAGAAATTTAGAAAAGTTCAGTCCGTCCGTTCAGAAAACATTTACACTCTGCCGCGCCTGGTAAAAAAACAGCAACGACCATTTATATTCATACAGCATGTCTATAGCAGTGTTGATTCCATAACATTGATTCAAAACAACTGCGACAACAATGAAAATGTATAATATTTATAAAGTTGGCTTGTTTCATGCTCAGCTGAAGCCTCGTTCACGGAGACGTCAGCCTCGGTATAATACACAACCAAAAAAACAGCAAACCACTCCAAACTTCACGAGTTCATGTCGAACAAACCGGCTGCTCTCGTGTCACCGCCTGCTTTCAGACTTTTGCACTGAGTAAATTAAAAGTCGCAGAACTGACAATAATTACATCCACAAAAAACGGATTAAATCCACGAGACGTGAGTTTTAAAGACAATTCAAAGACTCAGTTGGTCAGTTGTTGCAAATTTGAAATTTGAAATTAAAGTCCATAAAAAAGTCAATTCTGAGATTTCTGAGCTGTGAAAAGACTTTGAACGATATGTTACTGAAATGTGGAGTTAGAGGTTCAAACAGTTTTTCACCAGTTTTCAGTCCAGGTTTTTTGTGGGCGGTCCTTAAAGGGTGGCCTGATGACACGCTGAAGCCGCCCTGAGCCTAACCTAGTTTCATAAACTTGTTGATAATTTTAATCATTAAAATTTGGCTGGGTGGTTAATAACACTTTCTTCTTTGGTCCGACAAACTCAGAACACATTTATTCTTTAAATGATCGTTCCAGAGAGAGAAAGTCAAACTTTGAACAATAACCAGTTTGAAGAAGGCGACACACCATCAAAGCAGTTTCATGATTTATTGAAAGTGCACTGTGGAGGTGAAGCGAGGTGTTTGCAATCTGCGACTAGATGAACCTGAATCCCCCAGACTGGTCCTTTATCACAAACTGAACCTGTGAAAATATTCGTATCATCTTCTTTCTGGATGAGGCTCAAACTTGAGTTTGACCCGTGCTAATCGTTAAATCTGTCTTTACACTTTTGAACATTTTTTCCAGGAATACTAATTTGCTGCTGGGCCCCCTTTAAAATGTCACGGTCGTCATAATTTAGAATACAAGAGAAATTTAAGGCATTTGCAGCTGTTAATTCATAAGCTGCGTCTCAACAAACAAAAGAATTGTGAATTTTTGGGATGTATTAATAAGCTGTAAAAGGGCAAATTTGAGCTGTTTTATAAGAGCTGTAAAATGATTTGACTCGAATAAAAATAAAGTTCAGCAGTGTGATGAATAAATAGACCGAGGCGCCTGGGCTGTTTGAAAAAGGATAAAATCAGTTTGAGTTTTTATGATTGCTTCAAAAAACAATCATAAAGTTTATTGAAATCATCTCTGTTGAGTTTTTTTTTCACGCTGCGACTTCGACTGTCAATGCAAAAGTCTTAAAACATAAAAACAAGACCGACACGAGAGCAGCAGACTCGTTCCGGACTAAATATCACTGACAGACTGAGGAGGAGGAGGGGAAACATTGAATAGAAATAATTCCCGTTGTGTATTTAAACAAAGTGAAGCGTTCATCAAACTGCACAGACAAAAAAAAAACACTCATGTTTCACCGTCATTTAGGAGCCAAATCCACGAACAACAACATGATTCATAGATTCACGAGTGCATCAGAGTTCACGCAAAACAAAGGTACAAAGACAGGCTGCGTCTCAAACTGTGCAGTTAAAATTAGGTTCAATAAAGACTTCTGTTGTTCAGTCACTGCAGAAACTGTTTGAGAGGTGGGCGCTGATAATTCACTTTTATAAAGCTGCATTCATTTGTATTCTCAGGCAGCAGAACAAGCCGTGAACTCAACAAACTGATAATTGCTCCATTTTTGGTCTCCACCAACTCCTGAGCCACATGTTTTAGCCGCTAAATGCTCCGCTATGTTCACCTCATGGTCTCTAACTGCTGTTTGCTGCTGAACAAACAGACTGAAGTTGGTTTATTCAAGCAGGAAATGTGCAGTCAAACCAAAACAAGTAGCTAAAAGAAGCTAAATAAGCTCCGGAAAGAACTGTATTGTAAGGACGGGTTGCAAATTTTGCATTCATTTGTATTTTGGTCCAGTTTCAGGCAGCAGAACAAGCTGTAAACACAATAGTCTGATATTTGCTCTCCTTTTAGCTCTGTTTTGGTCTCCACCACGTCTTTTAGCCGCTAAATGCTGGACAAAATATGTTAATTCAAGCAGGAAATGTGCAGTAAAAACCAAAACAGGCTGCAGCTTTAAAAAGAACAATCTGAGACGCTGTCTGTGCGTTTCTGAAGGAAACTAAAGGTCTGTGTGAAAGTCGAGCAGTGGACTTAAAGAACCAACGTCTGTCAGTAGTAAACCAGCATGTTTTTATGCACTGAAGTCGTGAATCAGTGCGTCTGTAAAGTGTTTCCAGGAGCGAAGCGCTGCACTTTGTGTTAATCATAAATCAAGGGTAAAAGACGAAGGCTGAATTTAAACTGTGTTAATGTTCAGAAACATAAAAACAAAATGACTTTTAATGTAAACTTTATTTTATTTGTGATGTCTGATTCTGTAACTAGGTCGAGCAGCGCCTCTTTTTATTCCTCCGTCTCTGTTTTCTGGAATATTTATGAACCGTTTGAACACACACACACACACACACATATATATTTTATTTGTCACGGATTGAATGTGAAGGCGGTGGGACGGGAGGTGGACCGCTCTGCATGCTGGGACACACACACAGGCTGTCAGTGTGACAGCGGCTCTCCTGGGGCTTCATGGGAGTTGTTGTTTGGTGGTGGTGGAGTTTGATGGAGGTTCAGGTGTTTTCCTCCAGAGAGCAGGAAGTGTTTGTACTCTGACAGGAAGCCTCGGGACCAAAAAGCTTAGGATCATCTCTATGCGCACACACACACACACACACACACACACATATATATACTGTGTACTGTAAACACACACACATTCATGTGGTTTGAAATAAAATACTGAAAGTGTGAGAGCGAGCAGAAGAATTTTACACATTTTCACAGAAAAAGACGTCAAGGTGACGATAACACCTTGTTTGTTAAAAGAAATGATGTAATCTGATTACTTAGGACAAGATTACAGCTCCAACAACCTGATCAGCTTTTATGGAGAAAATGTTTTCTGATTTACAGAGTTTCCAGATGGACAGCTCGTGAAAAGGCCCTCTGTCCACATACTTTTGGCCATATAGTGTTTATTATTACTGCTTTTGGCACACACACACACACACACACACACACACACACACTCGGGCAGTCTTTTGTTTGCTCTCTTGGTTTAACATCAACGGCAGAGGTCACCGAGAGTCACCGGGGGTCACCGGCGTTTGCGTTTCTTCTTCTGGGGTTAATTGGTGTCGAGGAGTCGAGGTTAAACTGACGCTACGTGACTGCGACCTCTCTCCTCCATCTTTACCTTCGGCAGCAAAACACAGCGGCCACGTGGGAGTCCGGACGGACGGCGAGCGGGTGGGCGGGCGGCGAGCATCATAGAGGAGGGAAAAATGACTTGTTTATGGTGAAACTGTGAAGCAGGGTGGACGTGGACCTCCACGTCGGCCCTGTAAATAATCAATCAGAGCGCCGAGCGGCGGCGTTAAATCACCAGGGGAAGACGGGAAGCGCGAGGGGCCGCGGCAGCGCCCGTGAACTCTAAATCTCTGTCAGCGGGAGGGCTGAACGTTGGCTGAATGATGGTTGATTTATCTGCAGGGGAATACTGCGGTGTGTGTGTGTGTGTGTGTGTGTGTGGTTTCTCTACAGATACGTGGACGATAAATCAAATCAGCTTCAGAGAGTCGTGTTCTGAACCGTGTTAACACACACACACACACACACGTCGAAAACAAACGCCGAAATAACCGACTCATCAGCCTGATTCGCTGAAACACGATCACGTGACCGCTCCGCGACCCGGCAGGTGGCGTCGTTCTGCTGCACGTTTCGAGCCGTCAGGAGATAATCTGACACGAGGACGAGCTGCGTCTGACTGAACACGGTAACGTCCACGAAACATCCTGAGGACGCGTCACAGCTACAGTTTGTTCAGGACGAGGGGGAAAGTTAAAAACCTCCTCGATAATAATCCATCACTTCGTCAGCATGAAGTCGTCAACAAAAACATTTTAACAGGTTTCAAGTGAACAATGATAATCATCATCTTGATTCACAATATTAATTAATCACTAATTAATAATAAACATGGGACGTGTCTGTTTTATTGTCAGGTTACTTGGCTGCTGTCAAAATAATTGAATGCATAAAATTATTTATATTTATAAATTAAAAACACATTAAAATAATATTAAAATAACATCTTCCTGTCAAAAGGAGCCACATTCTTTATTTATATTATTAATTTTTGTTATATTCAACAGATTTTATTCCGTTTTTCTTCCTCGGAGTGATGGCGTTTATATTTTATGTATGTTGGCAAAATATTTAATAATTCATTCAGGTGTTTTTTCTGTAAACAGGATGACGGATTAATTAACTTTGTTCTGAGAGTGAGTTAATTTAACGTTGCAGTCTTACCTGAATATACACCGTGAAAAAAACAATGGAAACTAAACAGCATTTTTACATATATAATATTTGACTAAAACTTTAAGTACATGCCAATAATGAACAATTACAGTAATTCCCTGCAGGTATAATAAAGTATTTCTGATTCTGATTACAGAATTTATAATTTTTGTGCAGACAAATGATGTAATATTTATACAGTATTTGCTGCTTTCTAGATTACATACAAATGTCTGTAAAATAACAAGTAGATCCAATTAAATATGCGGCCGTTATGTAAATGTTTATTTTGTATTGCCACTTATTGGAGGTAATAATTCAGTAAAATCTGTAAAATAACAGTATTTCTCTGTAAAACTATTGAAGGTGTTTCAAAGTTTAGTTTTTTTACACTGAATATTTGACTTTCATTTTAGTTTGGCAGCTGCTGACAGAGTAAAAACTTTACTAACTCGTGTTTATTCAACACGTGCTGATTGTTACCGTGAACAGGGGAATATAATCCGACCCACAGGCTGATCTCCGTCTTGTTTTAAGACTTTCGGACTCAGTGAGACACTAAACATCTTGTTAGAGGTTTTTCTTGCAGCGCTGCCTCGCCGTGCCGTTCCTTTCATCTATCCAGTCTCAGCTGGTGTGCATCACTACAGGTGAACTCTCACATCACCCTCAGCAGCCATTAACACCGAGCTCAGAATGAATGAACTCCAAACCAGCTCGCTTTTACTGGCGCAAATTACGGGCGGTAATGTGCAGAGCCTCGGGTTGTAATTAGAGTTTCCTGCTGCGCCGTGTGGAGTGGGTGTTAGTGGACTGAGGCCCGTGTTCAGTGCATTATCCGCGTTCCTGTGCGACTGCAGCGCGGCGGGAAGCGGCGCCCACCTCCCCCCCTGCACGGAGCTAACAGGTTTTAATAAATACTCTGTGCTAAACGTCGAACGGCTTGGCCTCACACTGAGGAGGTAAAGAGGAGCTAACGAGAGGCGACACTGACCGGAGAGCTCCCTTCAAGCTCGAGAAGCAGCGGGGAAACGTTCGGCCGGCGGGTGACGGGCGGAGGTGAACCGATACCGCAGGACTGTCAATGCTCCTGGCAGTGTGAGGCTTTGAAATCCTCAATTGTGTTCATTTGCCTTTTAAATGAGCTGGCGTACGAGCTCCAGCACCGCTACGAATCAGGATGTCGATCTGTTAATCGAGCAAGTTTGAGGTCAAACTGACTGTGACGTTCGTGTTCCCCAGAGGATGAAATACAAGTAACCTGGTGACCCCCGTAATCTTTCTTCTTGTGTAGTTGATGCTTCGCTTTAACTCAAGAATTCAAACTCCGACCGATGGCTCGACATTACTGATCACATTCCTGCTCTCCAGAGGATGAAACCTAATGATGGACTAGCTGACCTCCATCCAGTCCACCATCACAAATTTTATATTTTTACCTTAACAATGTTCAATATTTTGAGTAATTACACGACTATCATGCTCCCCAGAGGATGAAGTGAAACCCCAATCTTTAATTTCTTTAAGTTTGCCTCTGCTTTAAGGTAAGAAATATCTAAATCAAGCAAGGTTAATTGCTTATCACATTCATGCTCTCCAGAGGATGAACCCATTTGATTGTAATGACCTTCCTGTACTACATCAGACAAACTATAAATTTTTTATCTTGAACTACCTGTAAA
>NC_040011.1:8564343-8584891 GCF_000972845.2 Larimichthys crocea | reverse complement strand
TACTGGTTTTATTTAACTGTTATTTATACATGTGTGTATATATAGTGTTAAAATAGGATATCGTATAGGTGTATAGTGTTAAAGTTTTGTTTTCTTGCTATCACTTACTATCTCACTTACAGTTTGGAAGCTGCTGTAACAAAAACTCTTTCCCTGCAGGGATTAATAAAGTATTTCTGATTTTGATTACAGTAATTTAAATTTTTGTGCAGACAAATTATGTAATATTTATACAGTATTTTTCTGCTTTCTTAGATTACATACAAATGTCTGTAAAATAACAATAAGTAGATCCAATTAAATATGCGGCTCGTTATGTAAATGTTTATTTTGTATTGCCACTTTATTGGAGGTAATAATTCAGTTAAAATCTGTAAAATAACAGTATTTCTCTGTAAAACTATTGAAGGTGTTTCAAAGTTTAGTTTTTTTACACTGAATATTTGACTTTCATTTTAGTTTGGCAGCTGCTGACAGAGTAAAAACTTTAACTCGTGTTTATTTCAACACTGAGCTGATTGTTACCGTGAACAGGGGAAATAATCCGACTCCACAGGCTGATCTCCGTCTTTGTTTTAAGACTTTCGGACTCAGTGAGACACTAAACATCTTGTTAGAGGTTTTTCTTGCAGCGCTGTCTCGCCGTGCCGTTCCTTTCATCTATCCAGTCTCAGCTGGTGTGCATCACTACAGGTGAACTCTCACATCACCCTCAGCAGCCATTAACACCGAGCTCAGAATGAATGAACTTCCAAACCAGCTCGCTTTTACTGGCGCAAATTACGGGCGGTAATGTGCAGAGCCTCGGGTTGTAATTAGAGTTTCTCTGCTGCGCCGTGTGGAGTGGGTGTTAGTGGACTGAGGCCCGTGCAGGTGTCATTAATCCTGCGTTCCTGTGCGACTGCAGCGCGGCGGGAAGCGGCGCCCACCTCCCCCCGCTGCACGGAGCTAACAGGTTTTAATAAATACTCGTGCTAAACGTCGAACGGCTTGGCCTCACACTGAGGAGGTGGGAGCTAACGAGAGGCGACACTGACCGGAGAGCTCCTCCTTCAAGCTCGAGAACGCAGCGGGGAAACGTTCGGCACGGCGGTGACGGGCGGAGGTGAACCGATACCTGCAGGACTGTCAATGCTCCTGGCAGTGTGAGGCTTTGAAATCCTCACATTGTGTTCATTTGCCTTTTAAATGAGCTGTTGTACGAGCTCCAGCACCGCTACGAATCAGGATGTCGATCTGTTAATCGAGCAAGTTTGAGGTCAAACTGACTGTGGACATTCGTGTTCCCCAGAGGATGAAATACAAGTAAACTGGTGACCCCCGTAATCTTTCTTCTTGTGTAGTTTGATGCTTCTGCTTTAACTCAAGAAATGTCAAACTCCGAACGATGGCTCGACATTTACTGATCACATTCCTGCTCTCCAGAGGATGAAACCTAATGATGGACTAGCTGACCTTCCATCCAGCTCCACCATCACAAATTTTATATTTTTACCTTAACAATGTTCAATATTTTGAGTAAATTAACCACGACTATTCATGCTCCCCAGAGGATGAAGTGAAACCCCTAATCTTTAAGTTCTTTAAGTTTGCCTCTGCTTTAAGGTAAGAAATATCTAAATCAAAGCAAAGGCTTGAGATTTGCTTATCACATTCATGCTCTCCAGAGGATGAACCCATTTGATTGTAATGACCATTCCTGTAGCGTCACATTCAGGACAAACTATAAATTTTTTATCTTGAACTACCTGTAAGAATCAGAGAAAACTGAAGATATTAAGTTGATGACAGAAGTTGATGTGAAACTTTTAACAATTAAACTGTCGCAGGCTCATTTTTTTGTTGATAGACTAATAGGTTTAGTTAACAGAGCTAATGACTAACTTTAAATCTTTAGACTTTCCATTTGACGTGGAAAAGTCAGTTTAGTATCGGAAAAGGAAATTTTCACACTTGAAAATCAAAAATCTTTGCTTCGTTTTCTGTCGGACCAAATGTAACCGTCACACTTTCACGTTTTCATTTTACTACTGACAAGAGCATCAATAACATCATCAGTTTTTGGATTCTCAGCTTTGGCCGATCCACTGACTGACTGACACGTAGATTTCTTGATTTGATATCGTTGCACCTCAAACTGTTTTGTTCCCCTCATGAACCCAAATTCAACCGTGTTGTAAAGTTGAAGAGGAGAGAGAAAAAACTCAAATAATAAAAAGTCTTGTGTGTGTGTGTGTTTGTAACTCGGCACCGTCGGTGATGCTCAAGAGTCCAGGTTTCCTGCAGTGTGACGGCGAACGCCGCGGCATCCTTTTCTCTGTACATGCGAAGGTTTCAGTCCATCAATCCAACGATAACATGAAGATCTCCAGACAGCACGACAGCCACGGATCCACGCTTTTACAGCCACAGCAGTTTCCTCTGTCAATGTTTGTAGTATTTACAGCTCTGTACACTGGAAAGGGAAAAAAAAAGAAAAACCTCTTCACGGCAAGAAAATGAACAGACCTGAAAAAGTTCTCAACAACAACTCCGGAGGTTGGAAAACAGCCGCGTTTCTCCAAACGTCTTACGTTGACGACGAGCTGCTCCTGATAAAAACGAGCCCGGTTGATTTGATGCAACTCGGCCTCAAAAAAGTGTATTTCCCGGAGGCTCCGGAGTCGACAGAGAAAACTCATAAAGAAAAACAAAATCCAAAAAAATAAAAAAATCAGGATAGATAGCATTACACAGTATACTTAAGTAGGATTTACAAGATGTTCTTTTCCTTCGCCCCCCGAAGGTTTTTTCTTTTTCTGTTCCAACACAGCAACATAGCCTAAAGCAACGCACAAAAATCCAACTCAAATACGTGAGTAGCTAAATAGTTTCCCATTAAATTATCACAACGATGTGGTGTAGTTTACATTCCTTCCGCAGCAGCAGGCGCCGCGTGTTTTCTTCAATTGATTTGAATTCATTCTATTTTACATTTGATTGGTTTCTAGAGTAAAAGGGGGGAACGGGTGGCGGCGGTGGCAGTGGACGAGGTGGGCGAGGGTCTAAAGCCTTGTACGGTGGACGCAGTTATAAAAAGGAAGAAGGGGCGTCGGCGCTGCGGCACAGCGAAGTAATAGGCACAGGGGGCGGCAGTGACGCGGGGACAGGACAGGTGGTGTGAGCAGCGACGAGGGATGATGAGGAGTGTAAGGAGGTGGTGGTGGGTTCGGGGCTGGATTTAAGGTGGAGAGCTGCGCCCTCACAGGTAGATCTCCCTCTTGGAGGTCTGGCCGGTCGGAGTGGTGGCCGAGTGGTACTCCACCGCCTGGCTCAGTGGGATCTCCTCTAGCCCACAGTCTTTACCGGACGAGTCTCCACCCCCAGGGTAGGCACTGCTGTAGGGCGTCATGAACCGCATGTTGGCCACTTTGGAACTGCTGCTGCCGCCGCCGCTTCCCGTCCCGCGTTCCTCTGTCGTCATGGGCTTGGGGCTGCCGTTGGCCATCAGCTGCTCCTGCCCGTCCATCTCCTGGTAAGGCACGAAGGTGGAGAGCTTGGGGGCGTTCTTGGACACCTTGCGGTTGGGGGAAGGCTGACCGGGCATCCAGCAGGAGTCGGAGTGGCCGAACTCGGTGCACTCGTGGGTGCAGTTACCGGTCATCGCCACGTCGGGAAGAGGCCTGAGGTCTGGAAAGACAAAGACAAAGAGACAAAGAAAGGATGAGCAACCTCAGAACAACAGCAGAGGAGGAGATGAAGTTCAACCTTTCAAAGATATTGGACTTTATAGTGCGACCTTTCTCGTGTTCCCACTGACAGCACAAAGAATGACGAAGAATCTCTTTTAGCTCTTGTTTGGGCTCCACCAGCTCCTGGTTTCTGGATCAGATTTGGACTCCAGACTGTTTTAGGATATTTTGGTGAAGCAATTTGTTTAATCAACGAGTGTAGAGAAGACAGGTGGATTCTGGGAGTTTTACTGTAGATTTATGATAAAAAATCACGATGCACTTTCTCTTTATTTTAATGCACAACTGTTCATCATTCCTCGTGTCATAATTCTTTATTTCATCTGCTCTCAGAATAATTTTTCAGGTATGAGATCTGCCATGATCTGAAGTGTTTACGTCTTTTTTATTGATATTTATGATGTTTCGTTTCCGTGCGCCGTCTCGTGTACGGAGGCTTGTTTATGCTGCAGTGCCAAATCCCCTTTGAGATAATAAAGTTAAGCGTTAACTGTAAATAGAGCTGTGTATGACAGAAGACAGACTCACAAACATCAGTAAAGATCTCGATGTAAATGTCCCCCAACCAACCCGAGAGTTCAGCTGCATGCAGGCTGCAAGGACGCTAATTAAATCTGTCATTATCCCGTTATCCACACACAGCTCTCCATTTGAAGGAAATTAATTAAAGCTCAGTGTGTATTTTTAAAGTCACTAATAGTTCACAAAGTGCCAGGAACGTCGCTTAATTTGTCGCTGAAAGATGGAAGCCACATATCAAACGGGAGGGTTGCTGAGCGTGAAACAGGATCAGCTGATTTAAAGGAGGGGGGAAAAAAAATAAGAGCACGCTCAGATTCGTTAAAAACGTTAATTATGTTGCACAAACAGCCAATTAAGGCAAAAATAACAACACTGTAACTGCTTTTCTCTCCACTGACATGATGAAAGATGACAGATATAGAGGAATGATTCGTATTGTGAAAGATTAATGTCGTTCGATTGTGATTTTAATGCTGAGACTCTGAGACGGGTGGACAGAAAATGACGGACGGACGGACGCGGGGCTGAGTTCGCATTTAAAAAATCACAGCTTAGAATGTAAAAAGGTCAGAGATGGAAGCAGAAATATCAATGCGTATGCAGAAAGTAACCTTTCTTCTGTGCGTGACATTAGATCATTCTTTGATACCGGAGGCGGAGGAGAAAGAGGAGGAGGAGGAGGTGGAGGAGGGCGGCGGTCCTCCCGAGGAATGGCGCTTATTTCCCAAAATGCTCTCTGCTTCATGCATAATTTAAATTCATTGCCTGCTTCTTTCTTTTTTTTTGCAAAAGGAGCTACAGTCGGCTTTTCTGTCTGTTTGCCGGTTGATGTGTACAGTCTAATCCCGGGGAGTGCTGAGTAGCGACCAGCGCTCCATCCTCCTCCACCCTCCTCCACGTTCTCACGCTCGCCGCTCGCCTTGGATTTCAGTTTCTTAAGCACTTCCCATGCAAAAAGCAAGACGCTTGCAAAAAAATGTTTAAGTCATGTGTGAGTGGCTGCTGAGTTCAGAGCGTCTGTTTAATAAGTGCTTTCTCGCTCTGAACGTCGTGTCAGCAGGAGGCTTATAGAGCGCCGACGCCCTCGGAGCTGCACGGATGAACAAACTCTGAACTCGACTCAACAACACAACAACAGAAAAAAAAAAGACTCAGCAGCCGAGATCAGCCCGACTGCAGCCTGTAGGGAAACTTTGTTAAACAGTAACTAAAACCTCTGACCCGACTTCATTTCTGTAAACGCTGTTTGAAGCTTCTCTCGTCTGATTTCTCTCGTAATCTAACATCTGTGACCTCCCACACTGACCTGTGATCAGGTGAACGGTGTCTCTGTCATTCGTACGTCTGTTCTCACACTATGTAACTTTGGGCTCCGGGTCGGGAGAAGTACGTAACGCTTTACGGCACTAAGTCACACAGCAGCAACTATTTCACTGATTCTGGTGAAACTGGATCATATTTTATGGAGGAAATGTTTTCTGGTTTTCTCTCTGATGTCCTCCGGCTGCTCCGCCCCAACAACCATCAACAACAGGTGTCCTTAACGACCCACAGGTGACCTTAACGACCCACAGGTGTCCTTAACGACCCACAGGTGTCCCTAACGACCCACAGGTGTCCTTACAGATTACAGGCAGCAGAGCCGGTGTCGTGCCAGAACAGGAGCTGTGCAAGCGGGCAATGCAACCGGGCTCAGCAGCTTCTATGGACATGATGGCAGAGGAGAAGAGAGTGAAGAGGACGCTGACGGAGGAAGCTAAGAAGAGAAAAGGAGAGAGTGAGCGAGCAAGAAGCCGCCGGACAAGAGTAAATGTGGGACTGACTTTTAGTGGTTGGTGAGAGTCTGTCTTTTCCAGTTTTCTGTCACTCATGTTACATATTTTTAAAATGAATTTCACCCATCGCACTTGAAGACACCATAATTAAACACATCTCACAGACAGTGGGGTGAATGATGGGGTAAACAGAGGCCACTGAGCATGCTCATTGCACCGTGTTGGTCGTGACCCCCCCGGGTTTTTCCTCTTGTGCCATCATTAGTTTCAGACTCTGACTGAGTTGGAAGTGGTTAAAAAACCATCCACAGAACACATGAAGTGTCACTTCAGCCGCCGCACTTTGTGTCTCCTGAAGACGGGCTCTCTCGTGGACGCCTCTCCACTCTGTTTATGTTTGTCACTTATACGACACTCGTCTTCCTCCGGGGAGCCATCTTTGAACGGGTGATGTTTCCAAGTATAGAGGAGATAAACAGGAAGCTAACCTTCTGTTCAGTCATGATGTGAACAGACTGTTGCTTCAGTTACAGCTGGCCAGCTTTACACCTCATGGTGTACCAAAACTGTACTGAATACAGGTACTTCCCCACTCCTTCACATGCTTTATAGTCATTAATGTGTGATTATGAAAAGTCTGACATGTTTTTCAGCCACAAATCGTCTCTGATTGCTTCCTCTGTCTGTATTAAAGTTGCTGTCGACAGAGCCGATCTCTTCCTGCCGTAGCGTGTGCAGATCTTTCACATTAAAAGCCTTCTCGTGGCTCAAAGGCTCATGAGCGCTCACAGTTCTTCCTGGCACATTTTTTAGATGTGCAACATCTGCAGGTAGAGCGAAGGTTTGCTGACAGTGAAGTAAAAGGATTGGGATTAACTTGTGAATGAAAAGTGTTGCTGTTAAATGTTGCACATTAAAAACACGTCAGGGGAGAAGACACGTCTGAGCACACGGCAGGAAGTCTCAAAGACCAAGACGTGAGGACTGAATGGAAGAAGTACGGCAGTATGACAACAACTCTGCTGTTGTGATGTACAGTGTGAAGAATCTATCAAGACAAGTGTAAATAATTAAACTGTAACAGGACCAGATCAGAAAATACGGACACGTACGAGAGAGCTTTGCTTTGAATTTTGAGTCAGAATCAGTTTTAGTAACAAGGAAATGAATTCTCTTTCAACACATAAACGATGTGATTATGAGTTTTACAATTGTCGAAAATGTCTGACAGGAAGAAGAAACCACGGAAGCTTTGAGGAGTTGACTTGATTCTCAACATTTTAACCTCATTTGTGACATTTTAAACTTTTAATTTATTTCTTCCTGGCAGTAAAACTCTTCTGTAGACATGTCTGACCAAACTTTACTTGGTAAAACTTGGTTTATTTCTGGTGGTGTGGATCAATAAAGACGATCTGATCTTAAAAAACAGGGACAACTATAATTGTGTGATAGTAAAGTTTAATTCTCTCTCCAGCTGAGGAAAATATAAAGGCCACAATTACTAGAATTTACAGTGTGCATATGAATGTCATTAGTTTTTGTATATTTTGGATGGGTACAAACTGGCAGTCCTGCAGAAACACTGACGTGTGGCCGAAAACTCGACAATGACTCATTAAAAAAACAGAGCGAGGTCCAATCAAAGAGTGACCCGGCGTTCAGGCCCTCGCCGCAGAGATCTGTAGCTCTAATCACAGGATTTAGTGCTGAGCTGATAGGGGTCGTGTTTGTCCTAATTAAGCACAAGAACTAATTGGCTCTGGTTTGAGATGGAGCTAATTGGCGGGGGGAAGAGTTTGGGCGGTTGGGGTTGGTTTGTGGCTAAGATGTAACATGTGAGGTTTTGGCTAATAAGGCCTTCCTAAGGTGGCGGTGGACATGAGCGCGTTGCTCGCCTCCAGCCCGAATCATCATCATCAAAGCCCGATGACAAAGCGATGTTTACTGCTGCTGACTCTCATTAGTGGCCGAGCACAAACATCACCACCATCCGCAAGAACTAAACATACAGTCCAGACAGTCCAACATGTTCTCTGCCGTCTTTTTTGGTAACTTGCTGTCCTGTTCAGTTGTTTCTAAAGGCCTCGAGACGTCCGTCTGCACATCAACACTTTGTTCCAGACTGAAATGACTCAACACCTGGTCAGGTGCTGAACTAATTTGATGCTGAACTAATTGATTCATTTGTTTGTTCGTTTTTTTTTTACCTGTTAAAGTTGTAAGGATTGGTGATAATACATCATACGATACCTTTTCTTTCATTTTTGTGGCGTCTCGGCACGCTGGACTTCCAGTTCCGTCAAATACACCATGCTCAACTTCACCACCACTGACTAAATGTAGCTGCAAGTCGCACTGAATCAAAAATCTCAGGGAGGTATCGTTTGACTGGAGAAGTTTCAGGACTTGTGTTGGTATTGTGTTGTTTCGTCAATACCTGTAAGTCATTGAGTACTGATACCCAGTTCAAGTCTAGGGGACTACTGGGACCTCCACAAGCTGGTCTGAGGCCCAACACGGTGTCCCATACCTCTAACTACTTTGTAATCTTTGTATTTTACTCCACTACATACATTCAGACCAGTATTTACATCCATGCTCCATCACAGTTTACTACCAGTGCATGCATGAGGTATTTGTATTTTCAACCCACGACTACACTGCACAGATCTTGTAGAAAACGTTGGTACTGGGTGTAAAACTACGACCTCAGAGTGTGGCAGTACTGTCATCAGCATGTTCATTGGTGGGTGTGATAAACGCTGCAGTCTCATGGGGATGCCGTGAAGGCTTTAAACTGTTCCATTAATCACCAAGAGCTGCGTTGGTCTGTGATTTTCGGGGCTTCTCATCAGTACTTAAGGGCAGTTTGAAAAGTTCTGCGGTAACCCCGGGAGGAGGAAGCGCTATCTCTCCTGCTCTCTCCACAGCACCTTCATGAGGCTCTGCGGCGGCGTTGTCAGAGGGCCGTTACGCTGAATTCAAGGTTGCCTCTATTAGTCAAGGCTATTTAAAATGGAGTAGCCCTCCTGAGTTTTTCCCCCTGTAGCCCTTATCTGCACTCCTGAGTTCTAGTTAACCCCGGGGACCCTCACTCGCCCTGACGGCCTCTCTCTCTGCATAATACACTCCGCTACCTTGGTCACCATTTTCCGGTCAAACTAATTAGATTTCAGAGTCCCCGCTTGGGAAGATGACAGTGGTATGAAATGAAAATAATTTCCAGATGAGTATCTGACATTTTACACTGTCGACTAGAGTAAAGAGCCCAGGCGGATTGGCTCCTTCTCTCCCTTTTTGTTACACCTCCTCCTCCTCTTCTTTTCCACTCCATCACTTCAGTCGGAGAGATATGCTAACTCCTCGTGCTTCCCCTCTCCGCTCAGTCCTGAGTGATAAATGGAAGCGAATGTACACAAAAGAGAGCTCCTCTTTTTTTTATGCTTCTGCTTGAAGTGTTAATGTGTTTAATTACTTTGAAGCTGGGTTTTGTGCTCGTGTGTGTGTGTTGCAGTTAAAGCCGCTGCAAGAAAACCTTCAATTAATGCCTTTTCTCTGTCGATGACAATGCCTCCAATTTATCTTATAGGAACAATAGAGGAGTGAGAGGAGAAGCGCTCAAAGACGTCCAGGAGAAAGCAAACGACATGCTGCGGCAGCTTCCCCCGCCACAATCAGTGCTGACGCCGACAGCCCACACACCAGAGGATACCTTAGTTTTAGAGACGTGGTGCTGACTCTGACTCTGCATGGAGGCTTTAAAACCTCCATGTTGGACAATGAGACACGTCAGGACTATGAAAAAAAAAACAGCAAAGGTGATTGAGGTCAAAACTTGCCAAACATCCTACAGTGGATGCAGAATCAGTTAATAAGAGGAATAGTCTTATGCTGGGTCATTATCGAGCTGATCTTTGTCCGCTGATTTGTTGATTTAGTTTATATGTATTGATTTTTCTATTAACCTCTGGCTTCCTGACCTCGAATGCTGCAGAGTTGTTACTGCCTAAAGGTAAAAAAGATTGGTGATACCAATCGAATGCTTCACTCGATACCTTTTGTTTAGTTTTTGTGGCGTCTCGGCACGCTGCACCTGCCGTGCTCGATTTCACCACCAGCTGCTTGTCAGATTAAAATAAAAGTCTGGGTACAAAAACGATCAAAAAACTTGTACTACTCGTAAAACTTGTGCTGTTTGATTGGAGAAGTTTCAATACTTCCTGGTACAAGATCGTTTCAGTCAATACTTTGAAGGTATACCTCAAAGGAGAACCAATTGAGACCTCCACAAGCGGGCCGATGGCCCAGAATGGTGTCCTATACCTTTAATTACTTTGTAATATATTTGTTTTGACCTCTAACATTACTGTTTGTATTTATGTACCTTTTAAAGGATTGGTGATACCAATCAAATATTTCATTTGGTACCTTCCCTCTGCACAACTCTGTCAAAACACCATGCTCGACTTCACCAATGCTGACTGAATGTAGCTGCTTTAAAAAGAAGATCTGGATACAAACATGATTAATTCATTCATCGTTTGACCAGAGAAGTTTCAGGACTACTCAGTATTGGGTTGTTTTGGTCAGTACCTTAAAGGTATTTAGTACCAATACCTAGTTCAAGTCTAGGACACTTAAAATATCTTGCAGTGTTGTGAGTTATCAAGTTTGGAGAAACTTTGTAAACTTTATAAAAAGCTGTCTACGACAAAGTCTTAATTATTTGTCCCCTCGTTTCTGCGAATATAACACATGAAGATGTTTCTTTCTTTGTATAAAAAATATTGTGTCAGTTTGTCGCGGCGCGTAGGCGACTCTGCGACTACATAAATTATATGTCTTGTTAACAGCAGATCAGCTGCACAGATGAGTGCAACTCACACAGTTACTTCTTACTGTATATCATTCATCTCCCACCTGTGCTGCCTTCATCTTTCACGACGTTCTTGCTGAATAACGCTTCTTTCATGGCACAGAATAGACGTATAATCAGTAATTAGTGGCGTCTCTTTCAGCGTTCTTGCAATGCTCGCTCTGAACAACAACAATCTATTTTTACAAAAGATTTGATGTATTAATCCCTCAATGGGGAATTCTTTTTTTACTCAGGTTTATTACATATAGGACTGAAGTACAGCCGCACACAAACTGAGCTTATAGACTTGCAAGATGTGGAGAGAAGGTTGAAGTGAAGAAAAACTGCACTTCCTCAAAGGTAAACTTGAGGCCGGCTCCATAAAGCTCCTTCAAAAACGGGGAAATCTGTTTGTAGATCCGTGAAGACGTTCCACCTCCAATCCATGAAGCTTCTTCAGTTCTGACTGACTGGTGAGGAGATCCGAGGATCTAGTCTCTGCAGGATCGTAGACCAGGTCATAGTTTCGTTTAGTTCGTTAGTGCTCGTCGAGCTCAGGTGACCTTAACGACTCTGACGACGGTCGTCACAACAACAACAAGCACTAACGAACCAAGCAGAAACTGTGCAGCTAATTTCCCCGTTAATGACAACTGTACTGAGCTGCTCAAATTATATTAAGGAGCGTGGACGCTTTGATTGACGTTACATGAGGCTTGTTTGAGTGACCAGGCTTCATTCAGCCGGCCTCAGCTCCACCCACGACGGTCACGATGAGACCCTGACCACAGATCAGATCACAGTCCATCCTACACCTGTACTGTCATGTGTGCAAGCATCCAATCCCAGAGAGCCATGCTTGAGTTGCATAAATCTCACACAGATGTCAGACAGTAAATGTAATGCAGTACAGTAACCAGGACCTGATTCTGCACCCAGTCCCAGTCCTGGTCTTCTCTTGTATCTTTACTTCTCTGCCTGCTGCAGTGCTCTGCAGGCCGTGCTGTCAGGAGAACACGGTGTTTGAACAAACTGTGCCGTCACTCCTCTCATCAAAACATCTGCTCCTGTTGTTTTTCCACAGGAAGCGTACACAAAGGCGGCGTTGATGTACGTGTCACCGCGGGTGTCACGACACGTCACCGTCGCCGTTTCTCATCTCGAGCATGTTGCCTGTCAACGGCGCGTTAAAACACACTTCAGATGACACGTCGTGTTCTTCCCGACTGTCAGACTCTGAAACACCTGAACTCAAAGGGCCGATCCGCCTTCCCTGCAGAGCACCATGACCTCTGATGATGTTCCCACCAGACATATATATAACAGCAGTGTAGCTGTTTGTACTGAGCAGTGATGTGAGCACACACTGCTGTAAACCTCAATCTGTATTCAGGGTCACACTCCACCTCAAAACAAATCCACAAACACACTCCTGTCTTACAGTGTGTGATGCCTCACTTTACAATGAAACATCTGCAACAGTAAAACACTGAATATAGAGAACGTTAGCAGATAATCAAAGACACGATGGAGGCTGAATTAACTCATTAATATCTCCGTCCGTCTGTTTGTTTGACTGGTTTTCTACAAACTGTCTGCTGCTTTTTAAGGTTTATGCTGCTGAGCTGTGAGAAAAGTGAGAAACCTCGACAGGTACGTGACGCAGATGTTTACGGTCCACACAGGATGAACCTGAAGGACCGGCTCCGGCAGGTCTGACCAACATTTTGGAGGCTGTACGTTTCTCACGTCATACAAACTAAAGTTTATGTTTCAAATCCATGTTGTCTCGTAAAGGTGTCAGAGGCGTAAATATACACGATCAGGCCTGTGGGCTACGAGGGCCCCGTCGAGAGAACAGGCCACCTGAGACTGTTTTCAAAGAGTCTGCTTTAGAAACCATCTGTCAAAACTATAAACCACAATTTCTCAGTTCAGTTAACCCTCTAGACTCCAGCAGATGTCTTGCATGATGTCTAAAAATACAAAATGTATCGACCACGTCGTTTGTCGCAGCAAAACGTTTGTTTTTTTAAGCATGAAGACTTCAGGTGAACTCAGGTGGAAATGTGTCTGACAGTTCTTGTCTTTTGTTTCCTGCTTCTTTCCTTTGTGGTTTTCTGTCTCTCTCTCTGACCCCCCAGTCTGGCTCTGTGTGGAAACCTTGCCGGCTCTAATTAAACTTTGGGCAGATTAGAACTTTGCCTTGTCAGTCTTTATTCATGCTTAAACAAGTTATTACTTTTTGAGAAATTAAATTAGCCGGCAATTAATTAATCGACACAGAGCTGGGAAAGAGGACGAAAGGGGAGGAGGGACGGAGGAAGGAAAGGAAGGGAGGGAGGCGAAGGAGGAGAGGGGGGAGATGTAAGCTGAGGAAAAGAAGAAGAGGAGGAGGAAAGAGAATCGGGTTTGGCACAGAATGAAGGAAAAGGAGGCGCAGATTTATCTTAAAGAAGAAAAATGAGGATTACAGATATTTAAATGTCATCTGTTCTTTCACTAATTAGCAGGAGAGACTGATGAAGATGATCGTTTCTTTCAAATATCAACATTTGATGCAAAACCACCCAGTCCTCCTTCTCCTCCTCCTCCTCCTCCTCCTCGCATAGAGAAGTTACTCGACAGACAACCACTCCTTCGTCCTTCCTCGTTTTCCAAAATCCAAAATGAATTAACCCCCCCGACTGACCAACCGACCAACCAACCGACCAACCAACCGACCAACCAACCTACCGACCAACCGACCAACTAACCAACCAACCAACCAACCAACCAACCAACTAACCAACCAACCAACCAACCAACCAACCAACCAACCAACCTACCGACCAACCAACCAACCAACCAACCAACCAACCAACCTACCGACCAACCGACCAACCAACCAACCAACCGACCAACCAACCAACCGACCAATCAACCGACCAACCAACCTACCGACCGACGACCGACCAACTGACCGACCGACCAACCGCCCGACCGACTGACCAATCAACCAACCAACTAACCGACCGACCAATCAACCAACTAACCGACCAACCAACCGAGCGACCAACCAACCAACCAACCGTCCAACCAACCAACCAACCAACCAACCGACCAACTAACCGACCGACCAACCAACCGACCGACCAACCAACCAACCGTCCAACCAACCATCCAACCAACCGACCAACCGTCCAACCAACCAACCGTCCAACCAACCAACCGACCGACCAACTAACCTACCGACCAACCAACCGACCGACCGACCGACTGACCAACCAACCAACCAACTAACCGACCAACCAACCAACCAACCGACCAACCGACCAACCAAACCAACCAACCAACCAACCGACCAACCAACCAACTAACCGACCAACCAACCAACCGACCACGACAACCAACAACACCCACAGACAGTATTCTGTTTATTCTTATTGTCTTAAAACTGTATACAGTAAAACACTGTAATAGTTAATGGCATATTTTACGGTACTTAACTGTAAAATCTAGAGACATTTTAAAATATGGAATAAAACGGCTCACTCCTGGACCCAGCCTCAAGTGGACGTTTGAGGAACTGCAGTTTTTGGCAACAGTCGACCTGCAATGGTTTATACGAACATACAGATGAAAAGGACTCATACATGCAGAGACACCAAACCTCAGATGGTCAGAGTAAACATGAACACGAACATAAACGTGTCTGGAAATGAGAATCTAACACAACCATCGGTCATTTGTCTCTGTAAACGAGACCAAAAGAAAAAAGAAAACGGATAGGAGCGAGGAGCGCCACGCCGAGGCCGGAGCACCTTCTGCATAAAATGAAAGTGTGCAGAAAGCGAGCAGTGAATTAAAGAGATGCAGATGTGCTGCGGCTGCCAGGATTTGTGTATTCAGGTCAGTTTGTGCATTCAAAACAAACACAAACCGAGTTCCTCGGCATCTTTAATGACCTCCCTCTGTCTGTTTCACGCTTGTATATTCTCTCTTTCACACACACATCGGGGGTTGCACTGGTCAAATATTTATGGCCAGGAGAAGCTGTTGTGTATTGTACTTGATATAGCTTCAGGCACTTTCTCTTGCACTTGCTTTGGTTCGTTTTCAGCCGCCGATCTCAAATACAAAACGCTACAAATAAAAAAAACTTTCTGTTTCGGCTCCGTCTGCGAGGTCCAACCAAAAACATTCCTGCACGCTTAATTAATCATCAGAGTTCTGCTCCTGACTCCTGACCCGGCCCACAGACGCAGTAAACAGGAAGCACAGATGCTGGTCGGACGAGGGGCTGGATGTAAACATAAAGGTCGTGTCGGCGCCGGCGGGCACAGCGGCGTTGCATCACGCTGAGCTTCTGATGAAACAAACGCTCACAGCAGATACAGAGAGAATCTGACACACGGCTCGATTATAGTTTGAAATGTGGAGGAGATCTCCGAGTTCACAAAGAGTCGTGAAGACAGAAGACAGCTCAAAGATTTCATGTCTGCACGGACAGAGTCAGTTTTTACTAAATGTATACAGCGGTCCAGACTCATTAAGAGGATTCATGGATGTTTCTCACATTCAGACATTTTCTAACACACTTGTTTTCTCTTTTGTACTGACCATGTAACCAAGAATCGTAACCTCGACTATTAATGGGCCAACCACAAATAATTTCCCATTTTCCACATTTCTATTAAAGTGCAGGTTACCACGGCAACACAGCTTCTGGTTCCATTAGCGGTTAACTGAGTGGTGAAAGTAACCGGAGCGACGGGTCAAACTGACCACGCACACAGAGTCCACAGGAAGGTGAAAATGGACTTTTAGTCGTCCATGTGGAGACAGAGACAGACTCCATTTCAGAGTTTTGTCTCTACATATTTGTTGAACATAAACATTAAACATGTCGGACATTATCTGGAGTCGTCGTGGTGATGAAGCCGTGAGACGTGATCACGCCTGACGGATAAAACGAGTGTAACAAGCCGCAGATTGTTTGAAAGAAAACAGATTTCCTCCTTTAATGTTTCCGCTGAGACGCGGCGACGTGACTCTCGTGCGAATTGGACTGTCAGAGCGGACGTACGGGCCTGTCAGCGCCGCTTCCCGTGCATCAAACGATCACTAATGTTGGAGGTTTAAAGTGTTCCTGTTTACACCTGTCTCTTGAAGTTAACTCAAGCACTCGCACATCAAACAGGAAGCTGAGACGCCAAACCAAACTCACTGACCCTCCTGCGTGCTCGCTAACGGAGGCGATCAGCCCGACTGTAAATAACTTCAACCTACCGGAAAATAAAAAAATAAAAACCGAAAAGGACAGAATCAGCGTGCAGGTGAAATAAACGCCAAGCAGTCAGTTATTAACAGTGCATTGGAAAAAGAGCACACACACTCACACACACTTGTATTTATACCCCTGTGGAATCGGCCTACTATGAAGGAAAAATTCAATTATCCTACAAAAGTGAATAAATTTGCAGCGTCGCAGCCTGTGGCTGTAGCTGCCATCTCCCAGGATGCATTTGGAGAGCGGAGGGAGGAGGCATATTAATGGGACGTTGCAATCTTTTAAGTCTGTCACAGTGGAAACGCGCTCGCTCCTTTACATTCAGCAGAGTGTGTGAGTGTGTGTGAAAGCTGTGGCGATAAAAGAGGAACGAGCACGACGAGCTGCTGATGTTCCAGTTTGAACGACGGACTGTTTGTGTTCCAGAAGAAAAGAAAGAAAAAAAACCCACTAAAAACTGACTGAGTTTAACTTCGACACCAACTAAAATCCAGATTAACTGATTAAATGTTGAAGTTTCTGATAAATGTGAATAAATAAACTGCAGGGTCCACAGCATTCAACCTATCGGCAGCAGTGGACGGGTTGCTATGGTCCGGATTCACTCCAGTTCTATGAGTATGTGCATCAGTCTATTGTTTCTTATTAAAACAAAAGAAGAGTGTCTTAATTAGTCAAATTAATTCACATATCACAGCATTGTTGAAAACAGGTCCACAACACATTCTGGGTCTGTCAGTATTTGATGCCAGCTCTGCAGGCTGCAGTGTGTGCTGCTCACTGCTGGACTGGTTCTGCTCGGTCACTGGAAGGAAGACGCTGATGCAGTGCAGCACACACTTGGTGTTTCCTACTGTATCGTTATTTACAGGTTTAATGTGTTAAATCAACATTTTTTTCATCAACTTGACAGGAAAGTGTCGACACGTTAGATGTTGCTGTGAGTCGCCGTCATCCATCAGCTCGTATATTTCTGTTTATTTCTGTCGCTCATCGTTTCTGTCTTTTTTTCACGACTCTGAACTGATTGTGTGTTCGCCGCAATCCGCTTCCTGTTTGATCCGACAGTAACGGTCCTACCTGCGGCTGATTGATGCGTTCTCATATTGCTCGCTCGCTCGAGTGACGCCGCCGCGAGACAGATTGATGCCGACACGTATGACCAACAAGAAAACAACATGTGACAGGCGTGTTGAGGAGGAGCGCACCGGGAACATGATGCTGTGTTTAGGAGGAATCAGCTTGATCCCGGGGGAAATATAAACCTGTTTATGCCACGGCACTGTTTCTGTCGTAATGTGTGCAAAAAGCAACAAAAGTTTAAAGAATGATCACTTCTTAATCTCTCTGTGTCTTTAAATCATCCTGAAATTAGATGAACTTCTGTTTCAGCTTTAATCTGACAAACATTGGACAAAAATAAGGAACCGAAATCATAAAAACTGGAACGTAGGATGAGAAGATTCACGCACTGGAAGCAGAGCGAGGAACATAATAAATTATAACTACCCTCCAGTTTTTATGTTTACTCATAAATTCAGACGACACCAGAGATTTACATCAGAACACATCCTTATTTCAACAGTGATATTTCCCCATTCCTCACGCTGAAAGAAAGAAGGCGGCTCTGAGGACTCTCAAACGTCTTGAAAAAGAGGCTGAAACTGTGCAGAGATAATTTGACTGAGGAGAAAAGAACACGAGGAAGCTGCAGATAAACTTCCCTGTCAGGCTTTGTGTCATTTCCTACAGTGAGATGAACTTTTTTTTTTTTAATAGAGGAAATAAAGTGTGACAGACGTTTTTTTTTTTTTCTCCCTGCTGAAAAATCTAAAAGTTAAAAAAGTCCTCAAACACAAGTCGAGTCCGTCACTGTGCATCGAGGCTGCAGCTCTCCGGAGGAAAAAAACTGCTTCACCAACTTAAACTTCATGTTGGAAGGAAAACTGGTTCAGTGCAACGATACAGCTGGTGAGAGATGGAGCAGCTACGCCACAGCTACACGATGAAGAAGTAAAGTTTCTGTTCACCTTTCCAGAAGTCTTTGTAGCCACAGACAAAAGTCAGACGTTGAAATACAGGCAGAGATAAATAACAAAGAAAGAACTGGAAGAAAGAGCCAAAACTTTAAATCGGCAGTCCAGATCGCAGCCAACAAAAGACCTGATGGAGGTTTTAGAGACCTGAAGGTGACGTAGGGCAGCAGGAGAGCATGCAGAGGTCTGAAAGATGACGGGGCGACGGTGTAAAGAAAAGATCAGAGTCTAACTAAAAAACGAGAAACCTTGTGTCAGGGATGAACATCCATTTTCTCTAACCGTTTATCCTCATCAGGGTCACAGCGGGTTGGAGCCTCTCCCAGCTTCCTGGACAAGTCGCCAGTTCATCACAGGACACAGAGACAAACAACCACTCGCACCTACGGGGCAATCCAGAGTCAACAGTTAACCTGTTCAGGTCATATCTTTGGACTGTGGGAGAAAACCGGAGTACTCGGAGAGAACAGGCAAACTCCACACCACCACTGTGCTGTCACATCGAGCAACTGCCAAAGACAATGCAAATAAATGCTGGTTTCTATCGACTATATGTCAGATTAAATCACAATCCAACACCTCAGACCCTTCAGGGTCAAGAATAAAGTTTAAACCTTAAATTTCTGGGATGTTTTGAGGGTAAACGCTGATGCCGTCTGCATAACGATGATAAAATATGCATCGTATTAGCAGGCAAACAAAAAAAGGATGAAGGTAAAACCACGAGCTGCCCACGTCTCTCCAACAATAGAGGTCAAACTGAACTGTCCTGCATCGACGCCACAAAGCAGAAATCCTTCAACTGCATCACGTTGAAAGTGTTTTTGATAGAAACTAAACTAAAACTCAGTTTCTTTATTTGCACCGTTCAGGGTCTTCGAGCGGCGCAACCTCACCGACTGAAAAAGTAAATAATAAAAACTGATTTTTTTTCCTGATTAAAACCAAAAGTCTGACGCTCGGCTTCACTCTGACCTCTTTTCTTTTGATGCTGGAGCTCATTAAATGACAAAATGATGCCAAAAGAAAACCTTTTCAATTCCACCTCCGAACGACTGAACAATGACGACCACGAGCGTCCTCCATCCTTCCCTCCTTTCCTCTCTGCACATTTACTTCTCCTTCCTTTTGTCTTTATCTTTTCTTTCCTCCATCTTTCTGAAAACCTTTTTTCTACCTGCATCCCTCCATCTCTCTCGATGTCCCACCAGTCTTTGTTCTTCCTCTCTGTAGCATCTACAGCCAGCAGGGGAAGGCAGAAGGACCAGACCTGCTGAGATCAAAGTTTGCCCATTCTTTATGTGAGTGTGTTGAAAAAACAATAGAGACAGGTGGAGAGAGGAGAGAGTCTACCTGCTCTTTCTGTTTCTACAGTACAAACGCTGCAGAGCTCAGGCCATCATGGGATGGAAAATATAAATCACATTCATCATTACTGAAACAGATACTGAAAAACTGCTCGGCTGTCCACGTTCAAACAAAACAGAATATGAACCGAGGCAGATTTGAATAATAAAACCACAAACTGGAGGCCTTGGTGAGGCGTCTGTTGGAAGAACAAAATCTGATATTTTGTGCCTCAATAATTGAAATTTATACAAAGCAGTACTCAGGGACAAAACCGCCGAGGCTAGAGGCTAAAAGAAATGACAATTTATATTTATTTTCTGGCTTGTCTTTTGAAGAGATAATTATATATTTGGAATGGAAGTTGATTGCTCTTTTGTCACATTATAACTGGGCAAAATCCTCGTTACACTCCAGCAGGCAGACGATGAACCACACTTTAAAATATTGGCTCCAAGCATGGAGGACTGGACTGCAAGTGTAGCTTCACCTTTAGACGTGTTGGCATACGGTAAATAACTCTAATCGATGACTGTAGGAAGTTCATCACAGTTTCGAGGTAATGATCAGAGTTCAGCAGACTGTGTGAATCACTGCAAACGAACTGACGGAGACCGACTGACGGAGACCGACTGACGGAGACCGACTGACGGAGACCGACAAACACATGAATGAAGGGGAGCCGATGGTTTCTACATGTGTGGTTCCCACCTGCCTGATGTTTGTTGTTGTTGCCGCTCGTAGATTTAACGTCCGATACAACACGATTAAAAACTGAACTGATGATTTATGAATCAATAATTAGATTTTAAACATCAGTGCACGTTCTCGATCAGGTTCAGCCTCAGGCGCTCTGCCGACCTTTGACCTCAGCGTGGTCGCTCAGAGACGTGTGTGTGTGTGTGTGTGTGTGTGTGACGGGGTTAGCTGTAGCCTGAAGCAGAGAATCACAGCCGCCTCCCCTGAGTCTTTCTTTGCCACTCTCTCTTTTCGTTCCCTTGCCT
>NC_040011.1:8526843-8559343 GCF_000972845.2 Larimichthys crocea | reverse complement strand
ACACCTACACACACCTACACACACCTCTGAATGGGTGAAACGATGCAGAAAATGGGATTCAGGTTCGTCCCTCCGTAACCTTCCCATCGCTCATTTGGATGCGCCAACTTATTCGGACTGAACGCTTTTTACACTCAGATGCTGCTGCACCTCTGTCACTCACACACACACACACACACACACACACACACACACACACACTCTGAGTTGGGAGAATTTCACGCTCTATATAGGCCATCATTACTGGAAATGAAGAAACACCTCCTCGTTTAAAGATGCGCTTTGTTGCCACGTCTCATTTCCACTCGGCCTGCGAGTGTTTTATCTTCTGCACGATAAGCAGGATAAAGAAACTCTTATCTGTGGACTGTTAAGTGGACGGCCTGCACGTCGTGTTCACGCTGTGTACTCGGCCGGGTAAAGTGAACAAATAAGGCTGATACCGGCTAAATGCAATACCGCCCCGGGGCACATTACACCCAGAATGCAATGTGGCAGGCGACTCCGTCGGGCGGAGGAGATACGACGCACTGCGAGCTGAAATGAAGCAGAAAGTTTGGACCAATGGGGAGAGAGATTCATTCCAACATTTTGTTTGTGTGTGTGTGTGTGTGTGTGTGTGTGTGTGTGTGTGTGTTGCTCCCGATGAAAGCCTGAACACTAAATCACGGTGACGGACCTGTCGACGCAGCAGCGGCCTCGTTACAGCTCTGTTCATGAGACTGACTCGAAGAAGACGTTCACGTGTTGACACGATAAAAGGCTGCACGCGTTTCTACGGAAGATCAACAGAGTCAAGAAACAAATCAAAGTTTAGAGTCACCACAGAGCGGAGACAACACGACGCCTGAATACAAGTGAAATATCAGCTTCACTGCAAACATGAAGGAAGTTTAACGCCATGATTTAACTACACATTAAAGCAATTTAAATGTTGAATCACAGCTTCTTAATTTAAATTTCAAATCCCAATATTTTAAAGACATCAAACTCAGCTGTGTTTTGTTCCAGGTTTTAGACAGTCTGTGGGGACGTCACAGAGACTACGTCCAGGTTTTAGACAGTCTGCGGGGACGTCACGGAAACTACGTTCAGGTTTTAGACAGTCTGTGGGGACGTCACGGAGACTACGTCCAGGTTTTAGACAGTCTGCGGGGACGTCACGGAAACTGCGTCCAGGTTTTAGACAGTCTGCGGGACTGAAGAACTGTCCCGGTGTCCCGAGGGTTAGACAAACTGTTAATCGTATCGTCTCCCGTCTCGCCGTGTCTTCGTTGGACAGCTCGCCCTCTGGCAGCCATGCTGGAAGTCCCCGGACACGAAGCTCGCCGGCGCTCGCGGTTCGTTCCGGTTCCGTTTGATCGGTTTGGACGGGAGCTCTGGGAGCGCCTGTGTACCTGCTGCTGTCGTGTCATTTCCTGTATCAGCTCAAACACACACACACACACACACACACACACGCACACACACACACACACACACACACACACACACACCGCCTCCTAATAGACCCGTCAGTGCGGTCCACATTACAGCAGGCGGCCGCAGATTCAAACCAGATGTTCAGACAGAGGACACGGAGAGGAGCGCTCCTCTTCCATGGACGCTCTAATTGGCTGGCGCTAACCACAGCCAGGTCGTTAGAGTCACCTCCACGCTCGTTAGATATGCAGATTTACAGGAAGGAGGAGAAGAGGAGGAGTTATTTAGATTTCATTTAGTGTTCGAACAGAACGCTGTCCGACCACGAGAACAATCCATGAAACACAAATAAAAGATCAGACATTAAATATATTTTCTCTCCAAGTACAATCAGATTTAACGACTTTTATTTTCTTAATTACACAGGAAGTAGGAGGCACAGAGGACATAGGACAAACCTTCAGGTACCGTGAGGTGAATTTGAAGTTTCGTTGGTCTGAATCACAGTTTAAAGAACGGACGACGCATCCATGACGTCTTGTTGTCCACCTGAGGCTGGCTCCAGAAGTGAGTCAGTCTCCATAAGTCCCCATGTCCAAATGTCCAACTTCACAGCAGAAATAAACATGTTTACAGCCTGGTACAAAAAACAGTTTTGGTCTCTGTAGCTAATTTCCCCGTTGACAACTGTACTGAGGGTGAATTTATATACAACTCACCTGTTCACATTATATTAAGGCTTAAAGTTATGCAGGATTAAGAGCGGGGACGCTTTGACTGACAGGTGGGTGTCAGCTAATGCTCTGCATGGTTGCAAGTCGGCAAAGAAGAAGAAGACACTGCGTGTACTGACTGAAGTTTGCTTGATGTAAAACAAACTAAACATCAACTTAATGACTTTCAGGTGAGATTTACAACTGTGTGTGTGTGTGTGTGTGTGTGTGTGTGTGTGTGTGTGTGTGTGTGGTCACACAGTTTGACGACCCCGCGCAGCATCCAGAGGACGCGTCATTTAAATGCAAATGAAATGAATCACTTTATAAAATGTTTCTAAATTTGTCAATGGAGTAATCGATTAGAATGAAGAGCAGTAATTACGGCCGGCCTCCCGCCCACGCTAACGCCGGGTTCACTCCGAGCCAGCGTGGAGAAAGAAAGCGGCGCTGTCATGTGAGGGGAAGGACGGGGGCGGGATAATGGAGGACTTTTATGCAAAGTGGCGAGTGTCACGGCGAACGGCTCGCACTCGCCTCGTCTCCGTGAAGTTATAATGATGCATGAAGGGCCCCTTCATGTTTATGACATGATTGTGAGTGATTTATTGGCACCCCGCGGTAATTAACATCAGATTATCTTCTCCGGGAAGCTGTGAAGTCTCACGCCGCCGCTGCTGCTGCAGGAAGTTCAGTGCTGCCACTTAACAATACAGACAGCGGCGTCCGCGGGGCGCCATTAGCACCTCGCCATATGTTAAACAGCAGCGGCTGTAGGTGACGCTACATCAGCTCCAACCTCCTTCGACCGCCATCCACCATCATTCAAACAGGCAGCGGCATTAAGTTCACACTTTGTCACCGGAAACCGCCCGCAGAGCTTCACACACACACACACACACACACACACACACACACACACACACACACACACACACTCCACCTCCACCTGCTCCACCCAGAACACTTATTCAGGTTCAAACTTTAACACAGAACAGGAAGCTGATGCACAGTGTGTGTTTGTCTGAGTGAAGACGTCCAGCTGCAGACAGTTTGAAATAAAATTAAAATATGAATAAAAAGAAAAACATTAAATAATTAAATTAAAATGTAAAAATAAGAAATTTAAAAAATTCAAAATAATAAAATAAATATGAATTAAAAAGACAAAACAATCTGAAATTAATAATGTTAAATTAAATAAAGAAAATATTAAATGAATCAATTAATATGAAATTAAATTAAAATTCAAAAAATTGAAAAAATAAAATGAACTAAAAACTGAAAAAAAAACCCAATTATTTTATTATTTATTCATTATTGAATTATTTAACTTTTTATTATTTTTATTTCTGCCTCACCTTGTCTGTAAGCTATAAATTTTGAGGATGTGACTGATTGGATTATAATTATTTTATTATTTATTATTATTGTATTATTTCTTTTCTTCTCGCAGTGTTCGGCTCTTTCAGTTCGTCCCTCCACACTTTGTTAACTTCACGTGTTTCTACTATGATCCACACACACACACACACACACACACACACAAGCAAGTCCAACTGGCAGGAGGCTCTGGGACAAACCCAGAACCCGCTGGAGGGACTACTTCGAGTCTGGGAACACCTCGAGATCCTCCAGGAGGAGCTGGAAAACGTTACTGGGAAGAGGAACGCTGCCACTGCGACCTGTGAAGAACGCGGACAGATGCCAACCAGAAGTCTGTTTACCCTTTGAGGCTGACGCACCTCAGACGGGTCTGATGCATCATGTTAGTACCGATACTTCGGTTTGTTGAGCTCCCTCAGTGTGAGCTCTTCACCAGCGGCCCTCTTTAAAACATCCGGTACCATCATCACACACTCCTGCTCGCTCTCTGCTACAAAGACGGATTCCCCGACGAGCGCGAGGCGCTCATCTGAATACAGGAAGCTTGATTAAGTTCAACATTTTCCTCAAACTCCTTCTGACGTCTCCACCCTGAAGCTGGAGCAGCTCTCACCATCCATCAGTGGCAGCGGCGGGCTCTGCAAGACTTCCCAGCATCCATCAGGAGCCGTCCAGCTGCTTAGATCATCGTCAGCCGGCCCACATTATGCAAAATGTCAGCAGGCGAGCGGAGTTAAGACTGCAAAACAACATCAGTCAGGAGGGAAACAAATGGAGAGATCCTCCTCCTTCATCCACCCGCTCCTCCAGAAGTTTCCACTGCTCTGCAGAAGACGTAGGCCTCTCAATATTTAAGGTGAAGTATAGGAGGATGTAGAAGGCTTTGGGGTGCGTTTGATTCATTATTCAGCTCTCGCCTATTCCCTCTCTCCTCTTGTGCTGCGTGCAAGAGATAACAGCTCGGCTTCATGCTTTAATTCTTTTGCATCGCAGATTAGAAAAGGCAAAAAAAAAAAAAAAACAATCCTGGAGAAGAAGGATTGTCTCTCTCCTCTTTTACTGCTCAGTTATGTTCAATAAAGAAAAAAAATCGTCTCTGCGACACCGACCGAGCGCCGTGAAGTCAGAAAAGTTTCCCGACGCTTACAGTGAAACCAGCGGTTAGTTTTCGCCCTGAGCGGATGAAAGGATGAAGCTTTGATAGCTGCACAGAGTCGCCCTAACCTCCTCCACCATCACCACCATCATCATCGCTTCATCAGACGCTTCCTTTCTCTCTGGATATAAACAGACGCACAGCGAGCTGAAAAGTCCGTCCGTCCGTCCGTCTTCTTCCGCTTTATCCGTTATCGGGTCGCGGGGGCAGCAGCTTTAGCAGGGAGGCCCAGACTTCCCTCTCCCCAGCACTTATGCCAGCTCTCCCAGTGGGGACCCCAAGGCTTTCCCAGGCCAGCCGAGAGACATAGTCCCTCCAGCGTGTACTGGGTCCTCCCCGGGGCCGCCTCTCCGGAGGCGACGTTGCCCGGGGAACATCTCACCAGGGAGGGGAGACGGTCCAGGGAGGGCATTTCCTCAAAAGATTGGCCGAGCCACCTAGCTGGTTTCCTCTCGATGCGGAGAGCAGCGGTTTCTACTCTGAAGCTCCTTGCGGGATGCCGATGCTTCTCACCCTTATCTCTAAGGGAGAAGCCCAGCCCACCCTGCGAAGGAAGCTCATTTCGGCCGCTTTCTTGTATTCGCGATCTCCTTCTTTCGGTCACACCCAAGCTCGTGACCATAGGTGAGGTAGGAACGTAGTCGACTTGTAAATCGAGAGCTTCGCCTTCGGCTCAGTCCTTCTTTCACCACGACGGACCGTTGCCGAGAGTCCGGCATCATTTGCCAGAAAGCCGCACCGATCCGCCGGTCGATTCCGTTCCATCTTCCCACTCGTGAAACAAGACCCCGAGCTCCGAGGATACTTGAACTCCTCCACTTGAGGCAGGCAGGGATCTTTCCTCCCCGAACCCGGAGGGAGGGGAGAGAGTGCACTCCACCCTTTCCGGATGAAACCAGGCCTCGGATTTTGGAGGTGCGGATTTTCATCCCGCCGCCTTCCCCCTCGGCTGCAACAAACCGCTCAGAGAGCGCTGGATGTCACGCCCGATGGAAGCCAAACAGGGGACTAGTCGTCCGCAAAAAGCAGCGACCCAATCCTGAGGCCACGAATCGCAGCCCCTCAACGCCCTGGTTCTGCGCCTAGAAATTCTGTCCATCAAGGTTCTGAACAGAACCGGTGACAAAGGGCAGTCCCTGGCGGAGTCCAAAGTCCACCCTACAGGAAACAGGTCCGACTTACTGCCGGCATGCGGGAACAAGCTTGGCACCGAGATTTACGGACCGGAAACCCTTATTAATGGGTCCGGAACCCCATTACTCCCGGAGCCACCCCCCACCGTATCCCCCGGGGGACCGGTCGAACGCCTTCTCCCGACCACAAAACACACTGTAGACTGGTTGGGCGAACTTCCCATGCACCCTCCAGGGCCGCGCTAGGGTATAGAGCTGGGTCCACGTTCCACGGCCCGACGAAAAACCACACTGCTCCTCCTCAATCCGAGGTTCGACACTCTGCGGACCCTCCTCTCCCGAACCCCCAAAAAGACCTTCCCGGGGGCTGGGAGTGTGATCCCCCTTAGTTGGAGCACATCCTCCGGGTCCCCCTTTTTGAAGGGGACCACCACCCCGGTCTGCCAGTCCAGAGGTACTGCCCCCGATGTCCACGCGATGTTGCAGAGACGTGTCAACCAAGACAGCCCCACAACATCCAGAGCCTGAGGAACTCCGGGCGGACCTCATCCACCCCCGGGGCCCTGCCACCGCGGAGTTTTTTAACTACCTCAGCGACCTCAGCCCCAGAGATGGGCGAGACACCATGGGGTCCCCAAACCTGCCTCCTCAAAGGAAGACGTGCTGGTGGGATTGAGGAGGTCTTCGAAGTATTCCTTCCATCGACCCAAGACGTCCCTAGTCGTGTCAAACAGCACCCCGTCCCCACTGAACACAGTGTTGACAGTGCACCGCTTCCCCCGCCTGAGCCGCCGGATGGTGGTCCAGAACCTCCTCGAAGCCGTTCGAAAGTCGTCTCCATGGCCTCACCGAACTCCTCCCACGCCCGAGTTTTTGCCTCCGCAACCGCCGAGGCCGCTTCCGCTTGGCACGTCGATACCCGTCAGCTGCTTCAGGAGTCCCACACAGGCCAAAAAGGTTCTGTAGGACTCCTTCTTCCGCTTGACGGCATCCCTCACCGCCGGTGTCCACCAGCGTTCGGGGACGCCGCCACGACGGCACCGACCACCTTACGGCCACAGCTCCGGTCAGCCGCCTCGACAATGGAGGAACGGAAACAAGGTCCACTCGGACTCAATGTCCCCCGCCTCCCCCGGGACATGAGCGAAGCTCTCCCGGAGGTGGGAGTGAAACTCTTTCTGACGGGAGATTCAGCCAGACGTTCCCAACAAACCCGCACAGAACGTTTGGGCCTGCCAGGTCTGACCGCCATCCTCCCCCACCATCGGAGCCAACTCACCACCAGGTGGTGATCAGTTGACAGCTCCGCTGAGCTGAAAAGAAGAAATAAAATTAAAAGAAATCTCGCTCTCTCTCACTCTCCGACGCATAATTGGCTTCCTGGATCGACTTCAACGGCTGGAGGAAAATCTCTGACAAAACCATACATACATAAATAAATCCATTCTGCCGCGTTTCTCCGGCTGCCTGCAGAAAAGGCCTTGTTATATATGCAAATGAGATTCTCCTCTCTCGCTCTCTCGCTCTCTCGCTTTCTCGCTCAGGCGTCCCCGAAGCCAAACGCCTTATTGGCTCTCGCCCATGCAAATGCAGGCCAGGCCGAGGATCCATTTACAAAGGAGACACTATGAGAGAGAGAGAGAGGGTGGGACGAGAGCCAAACAGAGAAATCAGAGTCAGATCGCCGTGAAGAGTGACGGAGGTGGACTGCATGAAGTAAACACTCCACCTGTGTTTACCTGCAGAGGCCTGGAGAGGGGGCAAACATGCCGAGCACATACGGAGGCTCAGCCACGTTAAACACATACATGCATTATAAAATACTGATATTTCCAGCTCAACATGTACAGCAGAAGAATCTATTCATGGAGCGACTGCTCCGTCCTTCATGCTGTGGTCCGTGTTGGACTTGAAGTTCTCTGAAGCCGCCTCTTCCTGTTCCTCTGCTGTAAACGCTGCTGAACGTTCACACACTCACACACCGACGCCATCGACTGCCAACCGCTCATCAGGAAGCAGCTAATCATTCACACTCAGCCTTATCTCCACCGAGGACACTTCGACAGCAGAGGTGCCGGGGATCGAACCGCAGATCTCCTGATCTGACGTCCAAGTTGTCTAATTGCCTTTCATTAATTACCGAGGTGCCTTTGAGCAAAGTGCTGAACCGTCAGCTGTCCCGGTGACCCTCACCGGTAACGAGCAGGCTGACGTCGTTCTTCTAATTAGCAGCGACACGGTGTCGGGACGTCAGCGGCGTCCTCCCCCACTGAGCCGAGGACTGCGTTTCCCGCCGAGAGACGAGAACGCCATGCGGCGGCGGCAGTGGTGGACGCCCCTCGGAGACCCCGCCACCAACCACAGCACGGGAACGAGCGGGACACGCAGTCCTCGTTAAGGTTACCGACTCTGCTGGTGACACGCAGATGACAAGGACAATTTACTGCATGGCTGCATCTCCTTGTCTGTGAGCAGACTGAACACACACACACACACACACACACACACACTGTGCAAATTAAGTTTAATAAGAGAAGATGAAACTTTGTGATCCCTGCGGGGAAATTAGGAGGTCGCAGTGGCAGAGAGGAAGAAGATACACAAAAGAAGAAGAAATTAAGAACCGAGCAGCGGGGAATATTAACGTCTGGACACGGTGTACCAACACTGTACACAATGAAATATAGAAATATATAAATATATATAAACTGTATATATTATGTAAAAGTTTAAGTCCAAAGCTCGACCCGCTTCGTCAGCCTGTGGAGGCTGCGAACAACAAATCCTGTTTGTTTATTGAAATGTCAGAACTTTCAGAATGAGACTGTTCAAGGTGACACATTCAAATCTTTGTTTGTCTGACACAAAAAATATTCGATTTGCAGCAACACGAACGAGGTCGAACGAAGCCAAGCCTTCACATTCAATTTAAATAATCCTGCTTTAACGTTAAAATAACGCTGGTCTAACATTAAAATAACGCTGGTCTAACATTAAAATAACGCTGGTCTAACAATAAAATAACGCTGGTAGAGAGGTGGCTGTTGACATGATGGGAGCTAACGGGAGCTAACAGGAGCTAACGTTACTGTTAACGTAAAGAGAGGCAGCAGATCTGAGTTCAGTGTTCAAGGCTAAAAGCTAACAGAGCTAATGATATCTAATGGGAGCTAATGTTAGCACAGGCCAGCTTCTTTCTATTAAGTGTCTAACATTAAAATAACGCTGGTCTAACATTAAAATAACCTGGTTGACGTCCTTTATCTCGTGTTGTTACGGACACGTAATGAATCGTTCAGGTGTCGTGTTTCGTTGTGAATCGTTCAGGTGTCGTGTTTCGTCGTGAATCGTTCAGGTGTCGTGTTTCGTCATGAATCGTTCAGGTGTCTTGTTTCGTCGTGAATCGTTCAGGCGTCGTGTTTCGTCGTGAATCATTGAGGTGTCGTGTTTCATTGTGAATTGCTCAGGTGTCGTGTTTCGTCGTGAATCGCTCAGGTGTCGTGTTTCGTCGTTAATCGTTCAAGTGTCGTGTTTCGTCGTGAATCGTTCAGGTGTCGTGTCGTGTTTCGTCGTGAATCGTTCAGGTGTCGTGTTTCATCGTGAATCGTTCAGGTGTCGTTTCGTCGTGAATCGTTCAGGTGTCGTGTTTCGTCATGAATCGTTCAGGTGTCGCGTTTCGTCATGAATGGTTCAGGTGTCGTGTTTCGTAATGAATCGTTCAGGTGTCGTGTTTCGTCGTGAATCGTTCAGGTGTTGTGTTTCGTAATGAATCGTTCAGGTGTCGTGTTTCGTCGTGAATCGTTCAGGTGTCGTGTTTCGTCGTGAATCGTTCAGGTGTCATGTTTCGTCATGAATCGTTCAGGTGTCATGTTTCGTTGTGAATCGTTGATGTGTTGTGTTTCATTGTGAATCGTTCAGGTGTCGTGTTTCATCGTGAATCGTTCAGGTGTCGTGTTTCGTCGTGAATCGTTCAGGTGTCGTGTTTTGTAATGAATCGTTCAGGTGTCGCGTTTCGTCATGAATCGTTCAGGTGTCGTTTCGTCGTGAATCGTTCAGGTGTCGTGTTTCGTCATGAATCGTTCAGGTGTCGCGTTTCGTCGTGAATTGTTCAGGTGTCGCGTTTCGTCGTGAATCGTTCAGGTGTCGTGTTTCGTAATGAATCGTTCAGGTGTCGTGTTTCGTCGTGAATCGTTGAGGTGTCGTGTTTCGTTGTGAATCGTTGAGGTGTCGTGTTTCATCATGAATCGTTCAGGTGTCTTGTTTCGTCGTGAATCGCTCAGGTGTCGTGTTTCGTCGTGAATCGTTCAAGTGTCGTATTTCGTCGTGAATCGTTCAGGTGTCGTGTTTCATCGTGAATCGTTCAGGTGTCGTTTCGTCATGAATCATTCAGGTGTCGTGTTTCGTCGTGAATCGTTCAGGTGTCGCGTTTCGTCATGACTCGTTCAGGTGTCGTGTTTTGTAATGAATCGTTCAGGTGTCGTGTTTTGTCATGAATCGCTCAGGTGTCGTGTTTCGTCGTGAATCACTCAGGTGTCGTGTTTCATCGTGACTCGCTCAGGTGTCGTGTTTCATCGTGACTCGCTCAGGTGTCGTGTTTTGTCGTGACTCGCTCAAGTGTCGTGTTTTGTCGTGACTCGCTCAGGTGTCGTGTTTCGTCATGAATCGTTGAGGTGTCGTGTTTCTTAAAGGGCCAGCGCAGGGGGCTTCAGACTGATGATGTGTTTGTTTTGGAACATTCTGTCAACGTTCCAGAAACATTAAGGTAACTGTTAGAGTTTGTTTTGTTGGTCAAAGTCAGCAGAGGGAAAATAATTCGTCGTTTTTGCTTCATTTATTTCAGCTTTTTGCCTCCGAGGTCTGCAGGAGGAACCCCTTAAAACACACACACACACACACACACACACACACACACACACACACACACACACACACACACACACACACACCATGCAAACCCTCAGGACCTCAACTCAGCCAGCAGGGGTCAGAGGTCAACAGGAAATGGACAGGAAAGTGGACCGTGGAGGACTGTGCTGGTGTCTGACCGGCCTAACTGGAGCAGAAGAAGATCTCCCCTCTGGTCACACACACAAGCACACACACACACACACACACACACACACACACACACACAGTGATGTGATGTGATGTGATGTGATGGGAGGCCCGTCTGCGTGCCGCTTGCAGTCCATCACTGACTTTCTCTCCCTCAGTTTTGCCTCCCAGGCCCAAAAAACGAGCTCCAACCAATCAAACGCTTCAGGTTAGTCACACACACACACACACACACACACACACACACACACACACATCATATGACACACGAGTCCCGTCTGTCCTAAACCACACACTGACGAGTCGAAACGGGAAGTTCAGACGACTTCTTCTTCAACCAGCTGATGTGTGTGTGTGTGTGTGTGTGTGTGTGTGTGTGTGTGTGTGTGTGTGTCTGTGTTGTATTGTAGATTTGATTCAATGTGTGTGTGTGTGTGTGTGTGTGTGTGTGTGTTGTATTGTAGATTTGATTCTGTGTGTGTGTGTGTGTGTGTGTGTGTGTGTGTTCAGTGTTAGACCGAGCCTGCGTTCGGCATTGCAAACATCATAAGTGATGGTTTGCCCTCAAACTCTGTGTGTGTGTATAAGAGTGTGTATTTGAGTGAGTGAGTGAGTGTGTGTGTGTGTGTGTGTGTGTGTGTGCTCTGCATTAGAAGCACCGGCAGCACCGCTGACCCGTGTTCGCCTCGGTGTGTTTTTATCTCTGCCTGTGTGACCCGAATTGTAAATACAGCATCCTCCGTTAAGCTGTGTTTTACTGTGTGTGTGTGTGTGTGTGTGTGTGTTTTACTGTGTGTGTGTGTGTGTTTTACTGTGTGTGTGTGTGTGTGTGTGTGTGTGTGTGTGTGTGTGTGATGAATTATGAGCAGCAGCCTCAGCCTGACCTGATCTGTGTATGGGCTCTATGACTTTGTATCTTGCATATCAATGCGTGTGTTATCTCTACAATGTGTGTGTGTGTGTGTGTGTGTGTGTGTGTGTGTGTGTGTGTGTGTGTGTGTGTGTGAGCCATGCAAAGAGGTTAATTGAGGGGAGGGCCTCTAAACCGTTGCCCAGGGAGACGATCTCCCATCCGTCACCTCATTGGTTATTCAGCTCCACGCGCTGAACAAACAAACTAACGCCGAGCGCTGAGCTCCATGACGGGGGGATGAGGAGGGCCCACGGTGGGTCGCCGTGCCCGCTGTCGGAGGCTCCTGGCCGGGCCGCCGGGGCGGGCACGGGCCCCCTCGCTCCCCGACCTGCTGGAGCTCAGACAACAGGCTAATCCTTACAGCACACAGAGGAGACGCTAATAGGAGAGGATTAACGGGACGATACACCTCCTCCCTCTGCTGCTCCTCCTCAGCTCCACTCTCCTCCTCATCCTCCCCTCAACACCTCCTCTTCCTCCTGGCTGCCTCTCAGGTTCTTCCTGCTTCATCTCCTCTGCTCCTCCTCTTTTTAATCTGCATCTCCTTCTGTTGTCGTCCTCCTTTACTCCTACACTGCTCCTTACTCCTTTACTTTATCACCTCCTCTGGTCTACTCCTCTTCAGTAGCATTTCTTTCAGAGTCTTTGCATGTCCTCCTCCTCGTACTCCCTCTTCTCCTCCTCAGCTGCTACAATCCTGCACTGATTCGTTATCTCCTCTTTCTCTCCGTCTCTACACTCCTCATGCTCCTCCTCTTCCCTCTCTTACTCCACCTCTTCACCTCCTCTACTCGTGCATCTCCATGTCTTCCTACTCCTCTTCACACAGCCTTCCTCCCACCCTCCTCCTCCTCCTCAGCTTCTCATCATCCCAATTCATTTTCCTCCTTTCTCCTCCTCCTCTGCTCCTCTTTTACAACACTCTTTACATCCGTTTCATTTGACCTCCTCCTCCTTCTCCCTCTTTCCCACAATCTACTCCTCATCTTCACCTTCTCCTCTGACCTCCACTCTTTATCTCTTTCTCCTCCTTCAGGTGTGAACAGGAGATTTGAGGAGAGGATGTGGACGAGGAGTACAAAGGAGGAGATCAAAGCGATGAGGATGAAGAGGAACAGGAGGAGGATAATGGAGGTCAAGGACCTCCTTGACACCTTCGCACTGATCCTCCTTCTCCTCTGTTGTTTTAGGCCTTTGATCCACCTCTCCTCCTCCTCCTCCTCCTCCTCTTCTTCCTCCACCCCTGACCTCTTCTGTCACTCCTTCCTCTCCTCTTTTCTCCTCTTACTCCTTTTACCTGAAACACTGCAGATCTTTTGTTTACACCACCTTTCCTGTGTTTCTCCTGACCTCCTTCATCCTCCCTCCTCTTCCTCACCTCCTCCTCCCTCCTCTTCCTCACCTCCTCTCTCCTCCTCCTCCCTCCTCTTATCTCTCCTCCTCCTGCTTCCATCTTTTTTCTCTCCAGGTGACCGTTGAGTTGATACAAGGGCTGTAAGTCAGCAGGCTGGAAAGAGCTTTATAGTGTGTGTGTGTGTGTGTGTGTGTGTGTGTGTGTGTGTGTGTGTGTGTGTGTGTGTGTGTGTGTGTGTGTGTGTTACGGAGTGGATTATCCAGGTTCCAGGACTCGGCGCTCGCCGGCAGCCGAGCAGAAAGCTTTAATGAGAAGTCGCTGTTTACTGAGGACAGAGCGACACACACACACACACACACACACACACACACACACACACAACATAGAGAGTTTTTATAGACTCACAGATACAAAAAAAAAAACACACAATAATAATACACACAATGATACACACTCCTTCCCGTAAACACACACACACACACACTAACCAGTGCAGTAATGGGATTTGGAAGGTTTTCTCTATAAACCAGTCTGTCCTCTGTCTGCTCATTAAGGAGGACTGTCCAAACCTGAACACACACACACACACACACACACACACACACACACACTAACACTAACACACTGCTGGCTCTACACTGCTGCAGACTTCTGGGCTCACTAATTATTTGGAAGCTCCGTATCTTCGTCTTTTTTTGTTAGTGTGAGTGTGTATGTAGGTGTGTGTGTGTGTGTGTGTGTGTGTGTGTGTGTGTGTGTGTGTGTGTGTGTGTGTGTGTGTCTGGCTGAAGTTTGTGTTGGATAACGGCAGCAGACGGACATTTCTGCAGCCCAAACTTGAACGTTGATCCAAAAATATCTCCAAGAAAAATATGACGTGATTTATCTTCGAACATCCGGATGATCCCTACGTCTGTTCTCACTCTATGTAACTTTGGGCTCCGGGTCGGGAGAAGTACGTAACGCTTTACGGCACCAAGTCACACAGCAGCAACTATTTCACTGATTCTGGTGAAACTGGATCATATTTTATGGAGGAAATGTTTTCTGGTTTTCCCTCTGATGTCCTCCGGCTGCTCCGCCTCAACACCATCAACAACATGTTGACCTTACGACCCACAGGTGCAGCATGAACGACCCACAGGTGTCCTTAACGACTCACAGGTGTCCTTAACGACCTGCAGGTGTCCTTAACGACCCACAAGTGTCCTTAACGACCTGCAGGTGACCTTACAGAATGCTGACAGGGAGCAGAGACAGTGTCGTGCCAGAACAGGAGCTGTGCAAGTGGGCAATGTAACCAGGCTCAGCAGCTTCTATGGACATAATGGAAGAGGAGAAGAGAGTGAAGAGGACGCTGACGGAGGAAGCTAAGAAGAGAAAAGGAGAGAGTGAGCGAGCAAGAAGCCGCCGGACAAGAGTAAATGTGGGACTGACTTTTAGTGGTTGGTGAGAGCTCGGTGAAATAAACGTGTATTATAGCATCATATATTATCATAAGTCCTCTGAAGAGGACGAGGTTGAACACCGACACATAAAAACGTCAGTTTGTCTTCTGCAGTGCTTCGTGGTCCTCTGCGGGACGTGCAGGCTGTCGGGTGCAGAGCGATGTGAAAATCAGATTTGTCGTTTAGTTTTGGGCGATAAACTTCTTCATCAGTGAAATGTGAGAAAAAAAACTGCTTCCTGCCAGGAGGAATATTTGTCTCGGCGGAGGAGGAAGTACGTTTGTGTGTTTCCTAACTCGAACACGCAGTGCTCTCTGGGCGGCCATGTCTCTTTATATGGTCCATTTTCTACAGCCAGTTTGAGCTCAGCGAGCCCGTGTGAGCTTAATAAACTCTCTGTTCTGGGTTATTTTCACATCCACAGCGTGAAGAACTGCAGAGCCGAGCTCCAGCACAACACGGCCGACGCTGTTTGATTCTCCACACGTTCACACGGTCGGATCTTAAATTATTCAGATTTCACACAGTTCAGTCCTCGAGGAGGATGTGGATCAAACGTCACACCATCAGGAAGAACTTATTAAATCCATCAGGATGTTTCTTTCAGTCAGTGACGTTAGACACAAAGTGTGGACGTGGCTTTGAGCTGTTTGCATCCTCACATCATTTAATTTGAAGTTAAATCTCCAACACGTTCAAAACATTCAGAATCCGTCAGGTAACACGCAGAGAAAATTAAAAATGATTGTGACGCTTTGAGTCGTAAATTTACTGTTTGTCTTAGTTTTCTCATTTAAGTAATAAGTTTGTTTACAAGCAAACTGTTTATTATTTATTATTAAATATTGTTTTGTTGTTTTTTAAAGATGAATTGATGAGTTTAGTTTAATTATCACTGATTAAAACGACGCCATGAGTTTGAGCTATGCATTAATATCGTATTCATCATCAGTGGGAATTGTTTGAAATATTAAATGTGGCACACACAAACGCTGCAGTCACACTGAAATATTAAATGTGGCACACACAAACGCTGCAGTCACACTGAAAATCATAAACAATGACAAATGTCAAATTAAATTTTAGAGATTTTCCTGAATTATTACGATCAAACCTTCAATAAATTAAGATTTACCGTACCTTTACAGATCATGTCTACGATTATCTAATATAGCTTTAAAGATATTTTTATACTATTCTTAAATATCTCAGAGTTATTAACCATAAATTAGTTTAGTGCTTGAATTTTAAGGTACATTCATGTAAAACTGGTTACTTACTTTAAGGTAAATCTTTTTCCTTAAAATTCCAAATAAATGAACATTACATTGTTGGTATGGACATAAACATTTATATAAAGAATCACTGTCGTCATTTTACATCATTTGTATTTAATTGAAGAAAACAGGAAAATGCTGTAAAAACATTTTTGTAACTTTTCTGTACAAAAATGGGAAATATGTAATTTGTCACCATTGGCATGAAAACAGTTTATTTACAGACGATGTGATTTTAATATACCATTAAAAAAAATAACTACTGTAAAAGGTTTTTCACAACTCTGATTTTTTTTTTTTTACAGTGCAGTTGGTGTCATGTAGCTTTTAACACGTGTGTTGTGTGTTTTGTGTTGCTGCTGGTGACACACACACACACACACACACACACACACACACACAATAACAAGCATAAATACAAATAAACAGATGACTGCTTCACACTTTCACTTTTTGCTTCTGCATGTACAGACATGAATGTGTTCACGTATCATCATTATCTTCCTCCTCCCCCCTCCTCCTCTCCTCCCTCCTCCTTTCCTTCCTCCTCCTCCCTCCTCCTCCTCTCCTCCCTCCTCTCTCCTCCCTCCTCCCTCCTCCTCTCCTCCTCCTCCTCCCTCCTGTCCAGAGAGTTGGATGGTGATTAGCGTTGGGATTTTGGGACTCCGGCCTCAGTTTTCATTAACTGCCATAAACACAGTTCTGCTGCACCACCGAGACCGACCGCAGGCTGTGTGTGTGTGTGTGTGTGTGTGCGTGTGTGTGTGTGCATATGTATGTGAGCATGTGTGTGTTTAATGTGTGTGTGTGTCTACATCTGGGCGAGCTTTGTCGTTGCTTTGATGACAAGAGTGGAAAGAGAGAGAGAGGTGTTGTTTATCATGGCAGTAATTAAGCCCGCCGCTCGGCTTTAATTAAAATATAACAGCAGCACTAAGTATGGACCGGTTCTCACACACACACACACACACACACACACACACACACACACACACTATTCACCACAAAGGATAAAAGACACAAACAATCTGAAACTCGTCCAGGTTTTAACGGGCAGAAATCTTTGTGCCGGGTCCAGAACAGAAACACCGGAGACGTCTGGACTGAACCTGAACGCAGCCGGAGCTCGAGTGTGTCGCTTCATCGTTACAGCGCTGCGAGGCCGACTCAGTTTTAATGATGTAAACACAAACAGCAGTGCACAGCACACCTGCCGCTTGGTTCAGGTGAGAAGAAAGGTGTCACAGGACAGCTCAGCCAATCAGAGCACAGCAGGAAGATGATGGATGATATATTATTATTATTATTATTATTATTATTAATATAGTTGTGTGTGTAAAGGATGCATTAAATAAACAATAACTGACATTTGATTTCATTTTGTGCACCTGCTGTAATAATTTAGAGCCATTTTCCATAAATAAGTTAAATTACATTTAATTGTATATTTACAATTTAAAAGTAATTACAGAAATATTTATATAATGAGCTACATATTAAATCACAGACAGTTATTGTCATTTTACATAAATTTGTCTGTGATTTAAGAAAGCAGAAAATATATTGTGTATATAATAACTGTACAAACATGAGATTAAATTACTGTAATTAAATAATAATAAAATACTTACAATAACGATTGCTAATTTACGGACAATGTCTGTAATTTTGAAGAGTTTTGTATACGGCTGTACTTTTACTTGAAGTACATTTTGCTGATAATACTCACTCACACACACACTGAGTCATTTAAAGACACAGATTGTATCCAGTCTGACACACATTTGCATATTTAAATATCAAATTTCAGCAGACTTGTAATGCAATAAATAACGTCCTTAATGTGAGTAATCGACTGGTTTCATGGTATTGTTGTTTATGTTCCGGTGTTGTTCCGTGTTCTGTATCCAGGATCACGCCTCGGTTTGTCTTCACGTGTATGAAACAGACAGAAAACAAACAAACCTCGATGCAGAGACCAACAGCAGCAGCGTGTCTGATATCAGCACTTGTTTATTGTAATAAAAACCTCTGAATACAAAGTACATTCACAGGTACAGCAGCGGCTCACCGAGCTGCTCTGTTTGATCTCTACAGCAAACCAGTGATGACTACAAATATTCAAACTCATACACCGTTTTACAACTTTATATCCCATAAACATACTGTTATATTTCAGAATAAACACACTGTTGTACTTACATACAAATAATCCAGGCTTTAGATCAATGGTTACTCGTCTGTTACTAAGCTGTCGTACAGTACTAACCACCCAGCTGAGTTTCCTACACGGGTTTATTTACTGCAAAATACAAGAAAGTCCAAATCTGACTGACAGGTCGGTGAGAGTTTCAGCTGTGCAGAGATTTGATGGACACGTCGATGGAGATTTAAACTGCCGAACATGAAGTGAGCAAACTGGCAGCTAAACCAGTGAAGCCACGAAAACAATAAAGTATTTTGTTTGTGTGTCGGAGAGAAGCGGGAGGACGAAGATGAGTGATGAAGATGGATTTGGTTCAAATATGCAGCAGCAGGCAGCTAGTTAGCTAGCTGATAGATAGATAGATAGATAGATAGATAGATAGATAGATAGATAGATAGATAGATAGATAGATAGATAGATAGATAGATAGATAGATAGGTAAAAGTGGATATCGTCAGCATAGAGGTTGATGGATGGTCATAGATGTGTGCTTCAATCCTTCCTTGATGTATCTAAACATTCTGTGCGGTTAATAATAATATTAATGAATCTTATATAATTGTATATGTAACAGTTTTTAGCTTAGCACAAAGACTGGAAGTAAAGGGAAACTGCTAGCCTAGAGACAGAGGACAGAGTTTAACCCGTCAACTGTGTTTTATTGTACAACCGGTACTTCCAAATCTTTTTCTGCAGATATCTTCATCACGAAAAGACTGAACTAACAAAGCAGTTTAGTGTTTATATGTTTGGTATTTATTTCGAAAGCTTGAACGTTAGTTGGCTGGAAGTCATCTCTGTTGCAGGTCGTTGCTAAGGCTAAGGAGTAGTGAACTGGGTTCATTACGTAAGTATTAGTCAGACCCCATGTATCTTGATAGAAACAATAAAACACAAGCAAATGTTTATTATGACGGCAAATTGCCCCAAAATATAAGTATGAAGTTGGTAATTGTTAATAACGACGTTAAAGCACAGCCTCAAATGTAATACTGCTTAATTAATTTATCATATTTGTGTCAAACACAACCTGATTTTTGTTGTTGCATGTGATGCATTCATATGTTTATGTCATTTAGGACACGCCTCCAAGAATTTGGCCATTAATAATGAAATGTCAAACACCAAAATACCAAACGTGGTGACGAATGGCTGATTTTTATTGGAAATCTGGGTTGACTGAATTCAGGAGGACTAATGCTGAATTTGTGACAAACAACCAAAACTTGTCATTAAACTGGTTTGGAAATACTGCAAACATATGTTTTTATGCAGATACTGACAAACACCATCACACTCTAGTTTTGATTAAGCTAGGCTAGCAGTTTCTACCTGCTTCTAGTCTTTGTGCTAAGCTAGGCTAAACACATCCTAGTCCTATCTTTGTACTGAGGTGTAACTGAGGATGTTGGACTGTTTCTTTAACTTGATCAAAGTAGGGAGCAATGGTTGAGTAAAGACAATGATGATGGTGGTGGTTGTTGGTTGGGGGGGGGGGCAAAAAAGATTTCCACGACAGTTCCTGTCAGTTCCTACCAGAGTTTCTATTGGCCGGTGTGAGGAGGCGGGTCAGCTGATTATCTGCCATTCACCCTGTCCTCCGAACCCTGACTGTCAATCATCGACTACAGGCACCAGGGCTACCAAAAAACAAAACGAAGAAGTCAGAAAAGAGACTGATTCGCCCATAAAATGTGACCCTGGGGAAACAAAGTGGAACTATAGTTCTCACACTGCAAAAAAAAAAGAAGAAGAGAAAGAAAAAGAGCAACAAGAGCAAAAACCCATGAAAGGTGGAGAGCCGATAATCCACTGCGATCGGACGAGTCCACTTAGGCTTCGGTTAAATCCACACAGAACAGCGCAGCGTCGACAAAAAAAGTACAAATCCACCTCCCGAAAAAACGTCCTACCGAGGACGTGGAGCCGCAAAAAAACGAAGAAGAGAGAATCAAACACGATTAATTCCTCGTTATTCAGGACATTCTCTCCAACAAAAATGTTTTTTTCTTTCATCGACAGAAAGTTGTACCAAGAATGTGCAACATGAAGCAAAAAAAGCAGTTCACGACCACAGGCAAGGAAGGGAAGAGAGAAATCCTCAGAACTGCATCAGAGAGGAAAAAAGACTTGAGGACTTAATTTCTTTTTGTAAATTGAAGGAGGAAAAAAACAAAAAGATGCTCTTTGTGTCTTTAGTTTTGTCTTAAGGCAGTCTTTTTTGTCCGGCCCCCCTCTCCGGCTCGGTGCTCGACGACGCTCCACCTACAAGAGGATAGATACGAACGTCTTACACCTTCAGGTAACGCAACGCAGAAAACACAGTATTCCATGCAAAATGTTGCATCAATGAGAAAAAATAAAAAAATAATAAAAAATGTCAATAAAAAATAGGATTAATTGAAAGCTGGCTTGAATAAAAAAATAATGTTGGAAAAAAGAAGCTGAGTAAAAAATGCTTGAGCGGTTTGCAGAGCCACAATAACGCAAAATGAAAAAAGTATATAGCTGCTCATAAATTCACACAGTCACAGTTCAATGCATTCCTTGTCATAATAATTGTGTTTTCTTTGTATTTGTGTATAAAAAAAATATGGAAATGGTCAAACTAGATGCAACACTCAAAACAGGTTTCTGATATGAACAAAATGTGCAAAAAATGCGATTTTATGTGAATCCAGCCGAGGTGTTTTTAATATTTAAAGTATGCTAATCGCTGACAAAAACCCAATCAAATCTGTAACTTAGCAAAAAATTAAGTTTTATAGCAAGTTTTGTTTTTTGTCCCGTGTGGGCCTTGAGGTCCTCAGCAGTATTAGTTGTTTGGCTTTGGTTGGGAACAGTAGGTGCCAGTCTATCTCAACACTGTGGTGTCCAGGGTCACAGAGACCTGTTGCTGCCTTCATAGACATAATAGATAGCTTGTTGTTGACGGTCCAATCTGCGTAAACAGACATCTGTGTCTCCAGACTAGAACATGCTGACAATAACACCTCCATGGGTAAAGACATTCTCTGTGACTCATTCTGGGCGTGTAGTATTTGTGGTGTTATCTTGGGGTTTAAAGTCGATCCACCAGGATGAGTTGGGCAGAATGTGAGACCGACTCAGGCACTTCTGATGAACTTTGAGAGTGTCTCTAATTCTCCTTGGCCAAGCGTCAATAAATAATACAGCATAAGACATCAGAGGCTCCTGAACACTTTCTGAACTCCTGACCATTGACCTTTGACTTCAGTGATTTCTCCACATTAACAATTTTATATAAAAGTGTATTTTGTATATGTATGAAATGTTTATTTTCATTAAATCATTAAAGTGGTTAGCTAACTGTCAATTCTCTAAAATAACCAACATTAAAGATGTTCAAGATAGCAAACACTTCAACTCAAGCTCAGCCTATAGTTGGGTTTGAGTTTGGTTCAGTTGGTTTATTAAGAGTAAAGTTTTAGTCATGTTAGTTAACAGTTAATTGAGCTGCTCCATCTGTTCAGTGCAGATTATCTTCAGGTTTGTGTCCTGGTTCAGTTCAATGACAGAATGTGTTGTCATCAGATGGAAAGTCATTTTTAGATTCTGGAAATAACTTCCTTCCTCCACCTCAGATCTTTCCCTGCTGGGAAACATTTCTGTCTCTTTGCACACAAACCTCGTCATTTGAATGTATTTGTATATCTAGTTTGCATGTCGGTGCTCATTTTTGCAGAATTTTCAGACAACCGTGGCTGACACGACAGATTTAACACTCGTTAGCGGATCTGGGACAGGAGCGGATCCTGTGGTGTCGGCAAGCTGACTGGAACAGCTGCTGGTAAACTGGCCATGTGGGCCAACTGGGCTACCTGTAGTGTGTTTTGACTGGACTTGTGTAGCTCTTTTGCACGAGAAGAGCCAACAATGACATGAAAACCAACCTGCCGTGAAAAACAGGACCAGTACTCCTAACCTGCCAATACTCTAATAATACTCCTTGTACTTATAAAATGCTCATTATACTTACACTACTGTATAGCACTGTATGAAGGTGAAGGTGTGTACAGAGTGAAAGCTGCAGTGTGAGTGAGCGGTACATCGGCTGGCACACGAATCTGAATCCAACTGTTATTGACGTAGAGCTGTGGTGAAACTACAATGTTCACAAGATGGACTACAAAATGCACATCGTAGATACTTCTCCTTAGCTAGCTGATAGATAGATAGATAGATAGATAGATAGATAGATAGATAGATAGATAGATAGATAGATAGATAGATAGATAGATAGAAGTGGACATCGTCAGCATAGAGGTTGATGGATGGTGACAGATGTGTGCTTCAATCCTTCCGTAATGGATCTATACAATGTAATAAAAACTCTTTTATTTTTTAAAGCGACACACTGAAGAGAGTTTAGGATGTCACCTGTGTTTAAATGCAGCCTGATGTTTGAGGGAGGGTGAGAGCTGCTGCAGCTAACAGTTCAGTTTAGTAGATCTGGGTTTAGGTTTAGCTAATGCTAATCTTAGCATGTTAACCAGCTTGACTGCTCAGACGAGCAACTTAGAATAAATGTGTCATAGTGTTTGGTTCACGTTAGCTAACTGTAACTACGTTAAATGGTTCACTCATCGCAGCTCAGAGCAGCTTAATTAAATTAAAGTTTGGGTTAGTGATTAGCACCTTCATGGTCAACATGCATGTCAATATTCACACGCTCTGCATCACACTGCCGCCAAGAATTATGGGACGGCGTTGTCTCCTTTCCTTTGGTAAAGGAGACAAGACAGGAAACACTGAAGCTCGTTTCCTTTTCCCTCGTCCTGATACACTCCGGTCTCAGTTCACGTGGTCGTTACTACGACACTGTGTGGGCACGATGAGTCAAGTCATACACTGCGAGGTACGAACACACACACACACACACACACACACTGACTTCAGCTTCTGGTGTGTCATGACCTTGCATTAGTTTGTGTGTGTGTGTGTGGTCGCATTTGAACTCGAGTAAAGAGAAACGTTTAACACACACACACACACACACACACACACACACACACACACAGTCAGAGGTGCTGCTGCAGACTTCAGGGATTATCGGATTCATCTAATCCGTCCTTCATTCCTTTCCTAACTCCTTCTCAGTGTTAGCATCTTCTCTTCTTCCTAACCTCCTCCTTACCGTCCTTCTCCTTCCTTTCCTCTCCCTTTTTCTACTTTATCACTTTCCTCTTTACATTCCTCCTTTCCTTTCTACCTCCCCTTCCATTCTCCCTCCCTCCCTCCTGCCTCCTCCTCCCTCCCATCGCGGTAGCATCTGTTCATAATGAAACACACAGTTGGACGTCGTCCTCGTTTAGCGCCTCCTCCACGCTACCTGCTCCAGAGGTTACCTCCCGCCGGGCGCGTTTGTTAGACATCATCAGCACCTCCCCGCGACCTTCCCTCCTCCCCTCCTTCCCTACCTGCCACCTCCTCCTCCTCCAGATGTCATTGATCTGGGAAGTGGGTCACAACAGAGCTGAATCAAAGCCAGGTTACACAAGGCTCCGAGGCAGATACTGGATGTAATTTTAGCGTGGGTTAATATTTAGAGGGGCTGATGTTTGGAGTGTTTGCAGGTTTCTTATCGCAGAGTCTATAGCCCGCAGACCTGACAGATGCTGAAGGTGCAGAGGGTGAAGCTCTTGGCCTGAACGCCTCGTGGATCTGTGAATAAATCTGCAATTTAAAAGAAGCTAAAATTATATTTGGAGTCTTTCTGTGAATTAAAGAAATGAATCAGCTTCAGTGACGAGTTGGACGAAGCTGTGAAAGTCTTGTCCGCTTACTGTCGTGCTGCCGTTTGCTGAAGAAGCAAATTTCATTATCTGAAAGGACGTTTGTGGTACGAGATGATCGGGGTTAGGCTCGCTGCTGATGATGCTTAACATGGTTAGAGAAGCTTGTGACTCGAGGTTTGAAACCTCCAGGGAGAAATGACAGAGCAGCAGTCGTTCTCCTTCATTATCACCATCGAGGTGCCCTTGAGCAAGGCCTTGAACCCCCACAATGCTCCAGTGGGCCCTTGAGCAAGGCCTTGAACCCCCACAATGCTCCAGTGGAGCTGCTCAGTGCCCATTAGATCACACTGTGGTTGTACTGGGTAAAATGGAGGCTCCAAACACATTCACATTCACCACTGAACTGAACGTTGTCCCATTATGGACTACATCATCTACTGCAGTGGTCCTCCAACCGGACGTCTTCGAGGGGTCGTGAGAAATGAACTCCACTGTAGAATAAAATGAATCAAAGCTGACGGAGAACACTGCTACTTAAACAAGTCAGTGCTTCCTGTGTTAGCATTGAACATCAGTTCATTGAGTTCCTCCAGCCTCATAAGTTCATCCTCTCCTGAAGCCATAGTTGAAATGTAAAAAGTCAGTTGATCTTTGCTGTTTACTGTGAATAAACTGAAGCAACGTGGGGAAACAACCTCAGCGAGGTTATGAAGTCGATCAGTCTGTTCAAAGCAGCTGTTAAAAACATACGAAACATTCCCGAGAATTAAAAAAAAACGGCCTTCAAACTAAAGGTTGTTCAAAACAAAACATCAGATTTTATTTCTCACCAGAATGACGAAATGCTGTCCATCAGAGGAACTGAACACAAGTAGAAAGTACTCTGAGAAATCCACCAACTGAGAAGTTCAAAGTAAAAATGAATATTATAAATATTCTGGTGGTTTGGCCTCCACATAGTTGATGAGAATCGAGTTCTTATCACGGACACACACAAACACCTGCACATTCCTCTTTCTGTCTTTACAAAAGATGTTGAACGATATCTAAATACTATCCTCCGCTGCTCTAATAAACACTGAAAATGATGAATATGTGTTTCTCCTTCAAGGACGACTCACAATTATACTTTGTGCCCTGAGCTGCTTTGTATGCAGCCAGCCCACGCCGGCGTTTCTTCTGCTTTTTGTTATGTTTTCTTTCACCGATTAAGACAAAGTTTCTGACTGTCAACAGAAAAGGTCGAAGGTCATCGAGGAAGGAACGGTTCAGCACCGCGCTCCCGGACACCAAGACAAGGACTGCTGATGGCTGACAGAGACATTTACTCCAGTGGGGGCCGAGCTAAATTTATGCCTCTGTTTGGAGTTTTTCCGCTTGTATAAACACGGCTTGAAATGGTTGGACTTCATCCTGGAGATCCAGGATCAAAGACGGACTCTCTAACCTTCATAGAAAATGTTGGCGTTCATGTTAAAATAATGTTTTCCCATTGAAAAGTAACTAAACGTGATGGAAGCATCCTGAACGTCTCTGGGACTTATCATCCATTCCTTTAAAAGTCAAAGAAAATAAATAGTTCTACATCTTCTTTGGTCGTTAGATGAGGTTGATGCCGCTCTCATACGTGTCCAATAACTAAAAAGGCCACAGCCAGCAGCTGTTTGGCTTAGCTTAGCACAGAAAACTGAACACAGGGGGTAAACAGCTAGCCAACGGTGACAACATCTGCCCACCAGCACTTCTGAAGCTCACTAATTAACACATTATATCTTGTTTGTGTAACCCACGACAACAAATTGGATGTTGCCAGTTACTTCTTGGAGTCTCTGCTGGTTGCTTCTCGGAGCCAAGAAATCACCCGGTATAAAACTCCCCAAAAATGGCTAATTGTAATTTTTGTATGGTTTACACATTTAACATGTTCATAGGTGGACTTTGCTGCATTTGGACAGAGCTGCGAACTCTGAAGTAGTCTTGGTTTGAAGTGGCCCTCCAATCAGAAAACCACATGGGCTCATGGTAAAATAACTCAGTGACTACAGATTCAAACGCCAATTGTGCCCGTTACACATCTTGAAAAGCAAACAGAGGAGCATAAAATCACATGTAAAGAAAGTATTTTTAAAGACATGTCAACAGGGACAGACACATCGTCTGAAGCAGGAACTGAACCTGAAACCTTCAGGATGACGGGAAGTGTCAAACTCTGCTGTCAAAAACTTCTTCTGGAAGAAATTGAAGTAAAAAAAACTCAACAGACTGACAGTCAAAAAAATAAAAAAAAATCCAGCAACTCTGAGTTCAGCAGCTGATGTGGGACAGAGATGTGCTTTGAAGGAGGAAAAGTACGATCCTACTGCGACATATGTAAAGTGGAGAAACCTCGTCAACTGTCAACCCACCGGCCGTTAGGCATCAACAGATAGATAGAACAGGGTATCGACAGCATAGAGGTTGACACGACATAGTTTCACCAACATTTAGCTACGTTATACCCACTGTGACGTCAGGTTTGTGGGCAACAACTGAGTTTGGCAATATAGGTGTGGGCATCGAGTTTTTTGGAGCCAGAAGTGAATGAAAACATTGACGTACTGAATTAGTGACGTACTCCGAGTTGGGTTTGAACAGATGCTGTCCTGTCTGGACACAAACGTTCTTGTATTCCAGATAAACAGGAACTGAAATCAAGCTAGCCACATCCTAAAGAACATCATGCTGTGTGCAAGAAGACCTGAAACTGACTGAGACCACAAACTCATGAGGAAACTGCTGACCGAGGGACTGCGGCTCATTTTCTACATAAAGACTCGATACAATTAGATGTTATTGTTGCAGCCAGTGGAGCTGCTCCACTAATTACTGCACTAAAGACGTAGATATATTTAAGGAGCCAAAAAAACTGTGAGCTGAGTGACTGTCGTGGATGAATGAACTATTTTCAGGGCTGGCATTGAGTTTTTGCATCATGTCTTCAAACAGAAAAAAAGTACTTAATTAGTTTTTTGGTCACAAGGCTGTAGAGTTACATAACTATTGATCACACATGACCGTTTCTTGTCATCAGCATCTTAACCCGAACCTGTGATTGTGACACACGAGCAACAGAAATCTGAATCCAGACGACATGCATCTATAAAGGCAAACGTCTCAAAGTGAGACTCTCAGAGTTTCCACAGTCATTCTTGCAGTGTGCTCGAGGCTTCCTCAGGACTTCAGATGGAAAGGGAACTGATATAAAGACCCCTTTTAACACAACCTCAACGCAGTCTGACGAGCTCTGCCTCAGTCTACAGATTCTCCAGACGGTGAAGTCTCCAGCAGCCGCACACTGTAGAGAATATAAAAAGGCAGAGAGAGGCCTCTGTGGCATTTCTACCTGCATGAAAGTGTTGTCTGCTGCATAAAAGAGAAGTTTTAGTGCTAAGGAAAGTGACACTGTGGCTTGACACCCCTCTCTGTTTGTCAGGCCTGTGATAACGTAATGGTCGCTGTCTAGCAGTGTGCTCTATTCACAGCTCAAGGCTTCCTTTTCACACTGTCCACAATAGAATAAGCACAGTGGGTCTGCTGACTGTTTCAGCCCATTGTCCTCCCTAAGCTGCCCTTTTGTCCGGCGCTGGATGTACTGCACTGCGACGAGTGGAGGCGGTTAAACTTGTTTTTCATTCCAGGTAGCTACGACAATAAATTAAACTTTTGAGATTCACTCCTTATACGACTTTCCTTGCATGTGTGTATGCTAAGCTAGGTGTGTGGTTCCCATGTTCCTGATTGGCTCCAGCTGGTGAGATGTGGCTACCATTCAACCCTTGGGATGAAATTCGGGGTACCTGGTTACTAAAGTTTGGACAGCCAATTGTGAATGTTAATCAGTGAATTAACTGGTGTTCTCGTGTCGTTACCTACCTGAGGACCAGGTGTAGTAGAACTAGTAATCAAACACACAGAGAGATATTTTGTTTCATGTTTTTTTGGTCATTAAGTAAAGGTTATATTGTGAGGCTTTTCGTACCTTATCTTGGTGTCGTTTAGGAAGTTGGGACTCTTCTAGTAAATAACTTTATTTTACAAAGTACAAGTCCTTTCTTTCCAAAGCGACCTATATGAGCATGTTCAGAAATTCATTTGTAATTCTTTGGAGTCCAAACAACTGCAACTGCAATGAGCCAAGAGGGTTAGTCAGTTGTTTTAAATCTGTGCTTACCATTTGTTAACCCTGAGCACTTTAGTGTGTGTTTTGTTTTTCAGTTATAATATATTTTTTGTGCAATAAATTATAGTCATATGATGTTTTTATCAGTTGATTGTCTAAGGCCTGAGGGTCAACCCACTATGTCACCCATTGCTTTGTAGAATCTTTGAGTTTGGCATTATAGACGTCGCCTTCTTGGTTACCATATTTCAGCGGGAGCATGGAGCCAGTGGGTGACCCACTGTTGGTTGGCTCTTGGTTTGACTTTCTGACCACAGTGTACTGAAAACCTTCTCCAAGCATCAGAGGTCTTGAGTTTTTGGCCGTAAGTTTTTATTATTTAGTTGTCTCCAGTTTTTTTGACACAGGAAGCAGAGTGATTCTTTTGATGCGTTCCCGTTCATGTCGTTTACTTTGACCTTATTTTTCATGTCCCAGCCTAAACTGGGCCAGTTACTGTGGATCTCTTTAAATTTAAACTCCAGTGACTGACTGACTCATCAGATGTCTGTCAGCCTTAAGCCTCGTCTTGATATCATCACATACAAGCGCGCCTGTCTATCCCGCTTCATTAGCTAACATTAGCTTATTGCCTCGCATTAGATACCGTTGTCAGCAGTCGGCTGCATCGCCTCGTCTTTATTAGGTCCTGGCGTGCTTGTTGTGCTGTTTTACGTTCCTCATCCTTTGAATTTATGTCGTTTTTTATGTGCCGCTGTTAAACAGATTTACTGTGGAAGAGGCTGAGGAGAGCGTCTCAAATGTGACAGCCGAGGGAGGAAGAGGAAGAAAAAAAATGCCCAGACTGACAGAGAGACTCCATTTTGGAGAATTAAATCAGTTAAATGGCCGTGGGAGAGCGCGAGCGAGACGCTGGATGTGTCCGCCGGGCTGAAGAGCTCTCAGGAAAACGCCTCGGTTTCTCCTGCCAAGGCTGAATCTTTTATTTTTTTCCTCTTTCTCTTTGCTTTATTGGTGAAGCTCTGACCCGTCGCTCTCTCTTTCTCATTTTTCAAAGTCGATTTTCTCCCTTAAGTGTTCTGCTCTCTCTCAGTTCTCAGCCTCGTCTTCTTTATATGTTTTTTTGGTCAAATCACTTTCAGCTCCTCTGCACCCAGTTTGACTTCCATCTCCTGTGGACTGAGAAAGACGCGAGGCTCGCTCTGGATCCCACCCGTGTGAACGCAGAGCGGTCATTGGCTTCAGGAAGCCCGTTAAGAACGGCTATAACCTGCAGTATGAAGCCACGTTCATCTCGTTCTCTTTACTGTGAATCACACGGCGAGTTCGTTAGAACGTTCCCCGCTGTGCGCTCGCCGAAATCAGACGGAGACACGTCAGCGCAACCGAACCGAATGTTTTTGCAAAACAAGCGCTCCTCCCAATCGTCGACCAATCAGGCAACAGCGCTTTCATCACCACGTGGTCGACTGACGAAAGGCTAAAAGTGTTATAGCAGCATTATTAGCATTAGCAGCGTTAGCAGCATTAGCAGCATTATTAGCATTAGCAGCATTAGCAGCATTATTAGCATTAGCAGCGTTAGCAGCATTAGCAGCATTAGTAGCATTAGTAGCATTAGCAGCATTAGTAGCATTAGCAGCATTAGCAGCATTAGTAGCCGTGGACGCAGCAATACTCAGTCGTGCAGTAGTAGGATCAATCATATTATAGCGTTGCTAATAGCAACACTGCAGCAGTACTGCTGGCTACAAACAGTAGCAGTAAAGCTAGCAGTAAAATTAGCAACTGAAGCAGTGCTACGAGTGCTGTTAGCTTAGCAGAACTAGTTGCCTAATAGCATTAGAGTAGAGACAGTAGTACACACAGTAGATGTAGTAGTACTTGTTGTACTGGTAGTAGTCTCAGAAAAGTTAGTAAGCTAAGCAGTAGCAGCTACATTGCGAGCAGCATTAGCAATGCTAAGCAGTAAAACTGCTAGAAGCAGTTAGCAGACCGAGCAACATTAGCAGCCGTAGTAGTAGTAGCAATAGTAAAGTTAGCAGTAGCCTATAGTAGCAGCGTTAGCGGCATTAGTGGGACTGTTGGCAATAGTCGTAGTAGTAGCATTAGCAGTATTAGCACTAAGGTTAGCACCAGTATTAGTTGTTGCAATGTTAGCAGTATTAGTAGCAGCCTAAGGTTAGCAGCAGTAGTGTTGGCAGTATTAGTTTTAGCAGCATTAAAGGTAGTATTAGCAGTATTACTGGCAGTGTTAGCATTAGTAGTAGTGTTGACAGTAGCCTGTTGGTAGCATTGGTATTAATGCTAGCAGCAGTATTAGAAGTAGTGGTGGCAGTCGTAAGTAGCGGTGTTAGCGGCCGACTGTTGGCAGTCCATTAGTAGTAGCATTAGTAGTATTAGCATTAGGTTAGCAGCAGTATTAGTAGTAGTTAGTTTAGTTCATTTTTGGAGTATGTTAGCTGTATGTTGCTATTAGCCTCAGCAGCAGTGTTAGCAGCGTTGTTAGCATCAATGTTAGCGTCAGTGTTAGCATTACTGTTAGCATCAATGTTAGCATTACTGTTAGCATCAATGTTAGCAGCAGTGTTAGCATCAATGGTAGCATCAATGTTAGCATTACTGTTAGCATCAATGTTAGCATCAGTGTTAGCATCAATGGTAGCATCAATGTTAGCATTAATGGTAGCATCAGTGTTAGCATCAATGTTAGCATCAGTGTTAGCATCAATGTCATGTCCAATTAGCAGGAACAGGAAACAGGAAGTTCATTGAACTGCTTCCTTTCATGTGTGACCACGATTACAATGCACACACACACACACACACACACTCTTCGTGTGCAGCCTGTTGAAGCTGCAGAGTGAGGTGAAGCCGCTCATCGTGACCTCACCGCCGCCATTCACCGACAGACAACAGTCTGGAGGCGGAGCTGGATCTGACCCTGTGGCGGCTCGTACTTCGCTTTTGTTCGTCTTTCCTCTCACACGCCGCCGCCGCCTCCCTGTGTCTGATCTCTGCGCTTCAACCGTCTCACTCTGCGGCTTGAAAAAACCTTTTCATGGCTGAGAGAAAAAGAAATATATAAAACTTTTGGAGGGCTGCCTTGGCGGAGGTCGCCATGCCAACCTCTGCCAGCCCAATCCTTTTAACGAGAACGCCTCCTCTTCAGCTCCTCTGTTATCCGAGGAGTGGAGGCCAGAGGAGATCCTGCTGTCTGCGCGATGACTCACGCTTCAGATTGAACACTCGAGGATCCAAAGAAACAGTGATCGACTCGCAGCATAATGGCTCCGGTCTTATTGATTACCGGAGAGTTCATGCAGCCGGAGCGGCATCACAAATATTTGGTTATAATGTCAGACGACAGGTTAAAGCGGGCCGACTCTATCGATCCGGCTTCTAACAGCAGCCGCACGAAGACTCCAACTTAATTTATACAGTAAAATATGGAATAAAACTCCAACCTTAACCGCTACAACCTCCGTTTAGACGATCTGAAGGGAATTTATACAGAAGAAAGTATTTTATACACGGTACAACACCGTGATATTGGAAAAACCTTTTATACGGTAATAATGATATTTTCATGTCAGTTATACAGAAAAACTGACATGCAATTATCATATTAATGCCGTATAAAATAAAGGTTTTGTTATGAAATATGATCGCAATGTAAAATACTTTCTTCTGTATTAATTAAATGTGAAATTAAACATATTGTTTTACTGTAACAGCAGAAATGCTGTATTTATTAGTGTTTTAATACTAATATACTTTTATGACAACTCCAAAGAAATTTTAGAGTTTTGAGACATGAAACGTCGTCAGACATTTCGTACTTCACGTATGAAAACTCGATTTATTTAAATCTTCTTTTGACTTAAATTCAAATTAAAAGTTTGTGTTTTTAAAACTGGAACATTGCAACACAATAAAAAAAATGATAATACTATTTATTTATTTGAATGATTTTAAATAATTTTAAAGACCTGGAGATGAACCGTCGCTACGGATACGCATTGATGCTCAAACTGACATTGTTGGATTCAGGCGACACAAAGTTCTTCATTACAGACCGTGAAATGCACGAATGTATGCCAGAGTCACTGATCTTTATGTGTGTGTGTGTGTGTGTGTGTGTGTGTGTGTGTGTGTGCTCTTTAATGAGCTCTGTATGGACATTAGCATGAGACTGTGAGCATCCAAACAAACTCAGCGGTCGGTCGAGTGAGCCCACAATTAGGTCAAACCACAGAGGAGAAAATAGCTGCTGTATCGCCGCTGAATTCATTTCAATTCCAGACAGAGTTGAGCCACTTCACACACACACACACACACACACACACACACACACACACAAAGAGAGAGGCAGGAAGCTGCATAACAGAATAATACGCCGGCTTCAGATGCTCTAATGACAGTGATGAATAGCGAAGGTTGCAGACGAGGAAAAAGCTCTTTGCTTTCTTTCTTCTGTGGATAGATTTTCACTGCAAGAGGGCAAGAGTAACACACA
>NC_040011.1:8502639-8524333 GCF_000972845.2 Larimichthys crocea | reverse complement strand
GTGTGTGTGTGTGTGTGTGTGTGTGTGTGTGCCTGTGTCTGTGTATGAGTGTGTGTATCTGTGTGTGTGTGTGGTGTGTGTGTGTGTGTGTGTGTGTATGAGTGTGTGGTGTGTATGTGTCTGTGTGTGTGTGTGTGTGTGTGGTTTCAGGGTCAGCAGCCAGCTCTCTGACAGATGGTCGATCCAGCGCCTCCTGCTGGCAGACGAGCTGCGAGGAGCAAAACACGAACTCTGGACCCGGACATGGGAAAACACTCCTCCTCCACCTGTTCCTCCTCTTCCTCCACCACCTCCTCCCTCTTTCGCACCTCCCACTTTTTCTCTTTCTCCTCCTGTCCTCCTTTTTCTCCTTCATCATCCACCTCCCTTTTCTCCTCCTCCTCTACTGACACACCTTCCTCTCATCCTCCTTCCTTTTCCTTCTCCTCAACCTCACCTTCATTATTCTCCTCCTTTTTTTACCTCCCCCTCCTCATCATTCACTTCTTTCTCTTTCCCGTCGTCCTCTTCCTCCTCCTCCTCTACCTTCTGCTTCTCGTCCATCCCTATCAGCCACTTCCTCCCCCCTCTGTTACGTCTTCTTCTCCTCCCCTCCTTACATTTTACTTTTCTCCTCTTCTCAAGCCTCCTTTTGCTCCTCATTGCTCCTCCTCCCATCATGCTCCTCGTTTTTAACTCCCTTTTCTTTTCCTCCACCTCGCCTTCATTATCCGCCTCCTTTGTTTTCACCTCCTCCTCATCATCATTCTTCCATCACCATCATCCACTTCCTCCTCCCTCTTTTACGCCTCCTTCTCCTCCCTTCTTTTGTTTATTTCCCCTACATTTGCTCATCTTTCTCCTCCGCCTCCTCCTTTCTCTCCTCCTCTTCCTCTTACTGACTCATTCTCTTCCTCCTTGGTTTCCTCCTCATCATCATTCTTTCTCTTTTTTCCAGTCATCTTCCAGCTCCCTCTCCTTCCCATTCTGTTACATCCTCCCCCCTCTCTCTCTCCTCCTCCTCTCTCCTCCTCCTCTGGGACCTCCTGTCCTACCTCCTGAAGCTCTGTGTCGGTTCGGGGGGATTTTCTGGAGCCGAGGCCATGAAAGCGTCGGCCTTCGGCTGGAGGATCACTGAGCGCGCTCAGAATCACCAAACACCTCGGGGCGTTAGGATGCAGCGTCTGCACTCTGCTCCATGTTGGTCAGGAGTCAAGAGGAGGACGTGAACTCTGCTGGGACCTCCACCTCCTCCTCCACCTCCTCCTCCACCTCAGTGAAGGAAACACGATGCATGTTTAAAGTCCACTCAGGGAATCACATGTTCAAACATCACATACGTGTGATATGCCAGCGTCCACACACTTTTGGCCATCTCCCTGACTCTAAAGCTGATGAGGAGGTAACCTGATGATGTCATCAGGGTTCCTCCTCTAGACCACATGATGCACATCACATCACCACCATCAGCAGACGGAGGGACTGACCCGGCTCTCACAGACGCTGTTTTCTGGGGGAGAGTTCGCCGAAGAGTCGGTGGGGAGGACCGACCGGGTCGTGGAGACTTTTCAAAGATCTTTTGCCACAAACTCGTTCTGTAGATTATCGTGTGGGTTGCTCACATGACATCACGTAATCATCATCAGTAGTCGTCAGGGAAGGCTGCCTCTGTCTAAAAAACTACAAATGTCACATACTAGGTATCAAATTAAAGAGGAAGTTGTGATTTCTTTCAGCTTTCTGTTTTTGAGATCGAGTGACGAGTCCACAGATTATAAAAAATCTGAGATATTATTTATAATATTTGAACGAATAAACAAACTAAATCTTGTCAAACTGCAACAATATGGCAGGACAGCGGCACGCTGTGATGTCGTGACGATACGCCGATCTGTGTATTCTCGTATTCCTGATCTGAACTTTGGTCGGAGCACCACGGCGGCCTGGTTTGATTTTACCTGCCTCCTCCTCCTCCACCCACGTTAATGAAAGACATGTGGTGGAGGCATAATGCTATTGTCTGTCAAATCTGCTTAGGGATCGCGGAGAGCAGCAGGGATCTGGCTGTTGTTGTGTGGGTGGGTGGACGGGCGGATCATCTGCCGGATGACGGCTTAATCCAATCATAGCGAGCGGATCACAGGAAGCTGATTCACCGTACACGCCACCGCCACCACCACCACCGGCCTGGCCAGGCCTCGCCGTGTGTGTGCGAACCTGAAACTGTCAATCAGAGCTGCTGTATCCAGCAGGACGCCCGGCCATCGAGACTATTTATGGACGACGGAGCTGAAATATATCTGCAAATGACAAAATAAGGTCGTTTATTATCCGAGTCAACGCTCCGCTCCCAAAACCTCCAAAGATGGAGAAATCTCTGCGGTCAGCACATCCGTCAAATCACTGAAATCAAACCAAATATTTCAATTAAAATTATGACGTACTGCACCTCAAATAAACACCATGAAGCAAACATTAGTCATGGAGACCAACGAAGCTAACCAGCTAACCCTAGCTGTATTACGTAACCTCCGACCTGCGGACGTCTCTCTGATTGGCTGACGGTGTGAATGAACGAGACGGATGAATCAGCAGAAAAGACAGACGAAGAAAAAGAAGAAGAAGAAGAAGAAATTTCTGCTGGCAAACACTCACACAGGAGGCTGAATGAGCCGCTCTGAAGTGAAGGAAGAAATCAATACAACACAGAAACATTTCAGGGTTCAATATCCAGCTGCTACGAGGAGGAGGAGGAGGAGGAGGAGGAGGAGGAGGTGGAGGAGACAGCAGAACTAACTGATGAAAATGTATAAACAGTATAAATATGGTCCAACCTGATCCTGATATTACAGCAAAATGATGTTTGGACTGTTGAGTTCACGTCAAATAACTGAAAATATCGTACAAATGTCGTATAAATAAAAGTTTTGCTATGAAATATTACGGTATTTTGCCGTAAAATGAAAAGTCTCTAATTAGTACAACTTCATTCTGTATAAATTCCCTTTAAATGTCGTGTAAATAAAGGGTTTCTATGAAATATGACTGTATACGATAAAACATATTTTACGGTCCTTTCCCATCATGGTTTGGCAGATTTTACAGTGTACTTCCTGTTTCATGGGGACTTTAAGTTAAAACGAGGACTCTCAGTGAAGTGTTTTTCTGGTTCGTGTTACAGAAGCTCAGTCCGCGAGAGAAATCCTCCCCTTCAGCAGATTTACATAAGAGCTATTTTCCTCCAGATAAACACCAACTTCACTTATTCTCACCACTGTGAAAATGCACCGCTGTGCGGCCGTAATTGTGCTGCCTGTTCTTTTTAAATTATAGCCGTATGCTGCTTTTCTTCGCTGGAGATCTGCAAAACAATAACAGCTGCAGCACAAACGGCAGAAAAACTCGTTTTATCGCCTCAGACTCGACCTCCACACCAACTTTTATTCAGTTTCTTACATATCATGTTTCTCTGTGTTCCAGCTCGTGAAGGATGTTTACGCCGAGTTAAATATTTAGAGTTGAACAATGCTGCGTGAGTTTGGAGACTCCGACGAGGTTTTTCATGTGATAATAAAGACGGATCGTTTGTTTGACCGGACGCTGATGAGTCAGACGAGGTCACGCCTCGGCGGTCTGAGCTGACGAGCTCTGCGTTTGTTTGATTCTCCGTCACCTGACGTCAACATGCTGGACGATGAGCGGCGAGAACTTTGGAGCTGCCGTGTTTGACGAGCTGTGAACGGATGCAAAGCTTGACAGCGCTAACGAAGGAATCGGCCTAACGAGCTGTCGAATGTTTCAGTTTGTAAAACTTTATTGATTCTTTACGGGAAACTTGTTTGGCAGCAAAACAAGGAAACTTTTCCATTTTTCAGGCAGCAGACTCGTCCTTTAACGGCCCATCATGCACCTGCGGCCTTCGTCTATCTGAGGCGGCGTTTGACCGCACGACGTGACCTCGACCTCTCCGCCCGCCGCTCGCCGGGTTCATCATCAATTTCCTGAAGTCTTTCCAGAACTGACAGAGGAGAGATACAAGCGCCCGCACCACGTTCATCCGCCAGGTAACCTCTGCACGGCCGGCGTGGGGAGCCGGCCAATTAGGGAAGCCGGTCTGAAAGGAGAGGAAGGAGGTCTGGGTGAGGGGGTGGAGGCGGGCTGTCGTCACGGCAACACAAGCTTTGATGTCGCCGTGGTATTGTGAGGCGAGGGGAGGGGAGTCACAGCAGACAAAGAGCGGAGGAGGAGGAGGTGGGAGGTCAGAGTGAAGAGGAGCGACAGAGGTAAACAAACGCAGGAGGAGGCCCGACCTCCTCCTTCAACGTCCAGGAAGTCAACAGCAGGACGACGTCTGCGCCTCCTCGAGGCCTCGCTCTGCGGGATTTAGACGAGATTACGGAGGGTTGGAGGAGGGCGGACGTCAGATGAACAAAAACTGATGGCTAATCCACGCTGACCCCCCGATAATCCACTTATTTGCCAGGTATTAACGGAGAGATCCTTCCTGAGTTAATCAGGTTTCCCCGTCCTCCCTCAACACAGCAGGAGGAGGAGGAGGAGGAGGAGGAGGAGGTTCGTGTTCAACCCTCAAACTTTATTTAGATCTCAGAGTTTGTAAGTGTCGAACCATGACAGTGAAAGACTGTAAAATATGAACACACTCATATTCTAAAACCTTTATTTAAACGTCCTTTTAATTTTATTTACATAGATTAAAGTATGTCATTATTATTATATATTAATTGTACAGTAAAACACTAACACAAATATTTCATGACTAAACTTTTATTTATACGTCATGTCAATTATTCAGCATAACAGACTTTCTTTTTATTGAATAAAACTTTAACTTTAAACATGAAATCAACAGTACTAACAGCCTTTTACCGAAATATTTATTACCGTATTTATTACAGTAAAATTCTTGCTGCCAGTTTACCGTAAGACAAGTGTTTTATTTTACAGTGCAGCACCGCGGGACGTACTTTTAGTCAGTGTCTCCTGCTGTGAATCCACACCAGTTACTGTTTCATTAACCATAAATATATCTCAGGTAACGGTGACCTCGTCTGTTTCATCATTCTTGGTCGTTGCATTGCTGCAGGAAGTTTAAACCCGTCGGTACGTTTTCACCATGAAACATCGTTCCTTGTCCTCAGAGGCTAAATCATCATCAGACGATGGATGACGGGTTCAGATATCGAGGTGGAAGAAACCTCCTAAAGCTTCACTTCCACTTGATCTCAGCGGCGTTGAAGCGTTTAAAGATAACGTGAAGTTTGTTTGGTGTCGTGTTGTGACTGCAGCAGCTGAAATATTCTCTGAATCATTACGAGCTCGACATAACCGCAGCAAACGGTGAAACAGAAAGAGACCGCAGAGCATGAATAACAATAAAACAGATGAGAATATGAAAGTCGGTGCAGCTTGATACATTATGTGGGAATATATGGATGAAAAAGTAGGAAAAATGAAATGAGGGGAGAGAATACACAGCGGCTTTATTAGAATGTGACAAAAACCGGCAGCCGAGCAAATGTGTGGAAAAAAACACACAGAAGATATAAAATATGTGGAGTGTGAAAAACGATAGAAACGTCCGGATGTATGCGGAATAAAAACATCACATTTAGAGCTGGAACATGATGAGAACCAAGGAGGGAGGAAGGAGGGAGGAGGGAGGAGTGAGGGGAGGGAGCAGAGACCGAGGACGGAGAGGGATTAGACGGATGCTGGCAGGTAATCCTGGAGGAGGAGGTCGTTAGCCGGGATCGAGCTAATTAAAATGTGATTTGTGCTACAAGCGGCTTAAAGCACGAGAAGAAACAGTCCAGCTGAAACAGAGAGACAAACGTCATTATGTTAGACAACACGGCCCTTTAATTTGTCTGAGAGAGGACGCAGAGCTAACAGAACAGAACCTCTGAACCGGCAGTGTCCAGTCTAACAGTGAACACAGCGACAGAACCTCCGAACCGGCAGTGTCCAGTCTAACAGTGAACACGGCGACAGAACCTCTGAACCGGCAGTGTCCAGTCTAACAGTGAACACAGCGACAGAACCTCCGAACCGGCAGTGTCCAGTCTAACAGTGAACACGGCGACAGAACCTCTGAACCGGCAGTGTCCAATCTAACAGCGAACACCTCGGTAGGCTATCTGTAGGTAACGCTATCTGTCCTTCATAAACTCTGTAAATCTCAGAGAGTTGAAGCTGTCAGTGGACATCAGAGGGAAAAGCAGCAAATATATTGAGAATAAAATCTGATCCAGTTTGAATGAAGTTCTGTGTTTCTGGTTCTGTTCAGTAATCAGTGAGGCCCGGGCTGTAGCAGCCCTCACACTTCAGCGCCACAACGTCAGTTCGTGCTAATTCACAGCGACTCGTAGCGTTCATCACTCAGCGGCGCGTTGAGCGACAGGTCGGGAAACGCTCGACCACGTCGTCGGTTTCATCGTCAGTGAGAAACAATATCGCTTTAGGAGAGCGGGTCCACTCTGCGATTTACCGCTAAGCTGCTCATTAATTACTGAGAGCTTTAATCTGCGGGGCTTAACAGGCGATCAAGGGGCTGTAACGTGAAGCAGCAGCATGTGACCGGCACACACCTTAAGCCTCCACCCGGGTTAACTCTGACGGAGAAGTTTTCAGTTTAGAGTTTAATGGACTGAGTGACGGCAAAGTAACCGAGTACTTTTACTTCACTACTACCACAGTTTGAGTCAGAGAGGACAGAAAGTGTTTTTTAATATGCCATGCAAAATATCACACAGTAAACATATTATATTACTATATTATTATTTTACAGTGATATAGATGAAAATCACAGTATTATACTGTGATTCTGTAATGTGCTGTGTTCCTATGGTAAACAGATGCAATATTATTGTAAAAAATGGTATTTTACTGTAAATTTGCCATATACTGTAATGATCAACTGTAGTTATTGTAAATTAACGTCAAAGCAATATACTGTGTTTCTACAATAAATCACTGACTAGTAAATTTACAGAAATATACCGTAATATCACAGTATTATTCTGTGTTTCTACAGTAAACAGACACAATATTACTGTAAAACAACAACAAAAAAACAAAACAGTATTTTGACGTAAAATTACAATACACCATGATAAAGATGTGTAGTTACTGTAAGTTAACATCACAGTAATGGACTGTGTTTTCACAGTATTTTACAGTTAAATTACAGTATGGTGCTGTACTCTTATCACAGTAATTACTTGGAATTTTCCATTTTCATCGTGTTGTTACTGTAACACAATAAAATACTTCAATTTCACAGATTCACATGTATCGTCTTTTCTGTGCATGACACGTAAATTAAAGTATTTATTGACTCATCCAGTAAAAATACTTCAGAATAACGAGGAGGAGCGTGTACTCTACACGCAGGTATGACCTTTTTCTGCCACTTTACACTTAAAGTTCACATTTCACGTATAGAATATTTTAAGACTCCACCTGAGCAGCATTCATGAAATAATCATATAATAAGAAAATACTTACAGACATAATGACTACTTTTGATACTTCAAGTACATTTTGCTTTTAAAACTTTCTTTACTTTTAGTTCAGTAAAGTTTGATCCCGTCATAATTACACTTTCAATCAAACTTCACCTGACTTATAATCAGATTTATGACAGATTTATGTAACATGCTGTTTTAATGTTAAAGTATCGTCCAACCATAAACTTGGTTTATGACTTATTTTAAAGAGTATAAAAACACAAAATTACACAGTACTCACATGTATTTGTATTTGGTGACATTTTAACCCTTTCCTCAAAATGTACTTTAATGTTTTATCACTCCTAACAGACGACGCAGAGCTTTGATAAAACCTCTTTGTGTTTACGGCTCGCTTTTTTAATGACTTTTTGTTTCTTTCAGACGCAGCACTCTGTCTGTGTTTTTGCCGCTGTAAAGCACTTTCTTTCTTTTTAAAGGTGATGCAGAAGGTTTATTATCGTCTCTGCATAAGTGGCATCGGGTATCTAACCCCCCTGCACCCCTAACCGTCTCCCTGTTTCCATGGCGATCCATCCCCACCGAGGGTCTCAAGCAGGACATCAGGAAAACAAAGTTAGACACCCCGGGGAGTCTGTGTGTGTGTGTGTGTGTGTGTGTGTGTGTGTGTGTGTTTACCTGATGTAACCTCTCCCCCATTAACACTGTGACATCACCTCAGCACACGTACGCACAGCCACTGTTCATTAGTTCCCATGATGCAACACTAACCCAGCAACCAGACCTGTGGCTAACTCCCCCGCTGCTTCCACGCTCTCATTGGACTCGTTCCCGAGGGTCACGGCCCCGCACTGCCCCCCAACCTGTTCCCCCACCGGCCGGCCATCTGTCCTGGAGACGCCGCCTCGACGCAGGAGAAGCCCACCGGGAACAGCTGCTGGCGCTAACGGAGGCGGCTAACCAGAGCCAGAACCCGGCGGGAGGCGGCTTTAGGCGAGCTGCTTTTAGCTCGCTCCGGCGCTGAAGCAGGCGGTTGCATCCTGTTCAGAGCGCTGACTTTGATCTCTGAGATAATCTCACACGTGTCAACCTGTGACAGCTGATTATTTCATTAGATCATACCCTGATGAAGTTATGATATATTCAAAAATGAAGCCACAATCCAGGACTCCTTGAAAGTGCCTTGAATGAGTCTTAAACAAAAGTGATCCTGGAAAGTTTTCGCCACATAAAACGGTCCGTCTGACTTTATCTGGACGATAAGTCATGAAACATGTTTAATTATTCATGGAGACACAGCCGGGATGTGAGCGTTTCTCGTCTCTCTATTGTCTCCACACATTTTATAGACTGCATGCAACATCCAACGGAGGAAGTGAGTCAATTATACAATTAATAGCCTTCATGGATTATTGAAGAAATTGATTTCAGAAAACCAAGATGCCTTGAAGGGAAGGAGCTGCATTTCCTGAGGTCTGGACTGGAAATGAGAAAAAAGAATTGACTGCGATGATGAAATGTGTAGGGAAGCTTTCAACAGACGACGGTTGTGTACTTCAGTGGTGCAAATTTACAACCAACTCCAAGGAAGTACTTCTACTGGTCCAGGAATGTTTGCTTGGTCAAGTGGACCCCGACCAGAGCTACAACAAATACTTGACAGCTTGTAGGAGGTCATCAACAAACTGTAGACTCATTAATACTTTTCCAAACTCTCTTAAACTACCCCTGAAATGTTCTTAGGGACCACTATGGTACTTGAGTGATCCTTGGAAGTTCTCCAATGACCCCTGAACCTTTTTAAAGGACCTAGTCTCAAACTGTAACACTTGCAATGACCCCTTAAACCTTTAAATGCCTAAGGTAGCTTTATAAAATAGACATTGAAGATTCAGAACCACTATTACTTTGTGAGAGACCAGTCAAATGTCTACATGACTTGTAGAAGTCACGTAAAGTTTGGAAAGATCTGAAACCCTTTTTCCAGGACCTAGTCCAAACTTGTAACCCTCTCAATGACCCCTTAAACCTTTAACTGGAAGATTCTTAAGGACAAGTATTACTTCTCAAATAGATCATTGGAAATATTTGAACAAATCCTTCAAACATCTAAATGACTCCTAGAAAAACCTAAAAACTCCACCCTACGACCCTTCAACACCTGTACCACCATTTATTACCCTTGAACTATACCTGAAACGTCCCTTTTAGTACTTGAGTGATCCTTAAAAAAACTCTCCAGGTTCTCTTAAGGACCTAGTCCCAAACTGTAACCCTTGAACCTTTAAGTGCCAAATGTAGCTTCATCAAACAGACATAGAAGCTTTTTGAGGACGGCAATTACTTTGTGAGAGATCAATCAAACGTCAACGTGACTCGTAGAACTCGCGTAATGTTCTTAATGATCCGTAATAGATTTGTCAGCCAGAATAAGTTGTGATTTATATTATTTTCACTACTTTACTTCTGTCACAAAGTATCTTAAACTTTCAAGACCTGATTTGAAATGTTCACAGAGCTGCTGGAAAACATCTGGACCAGACACGCCAGCATGAACCAGTTATTCACGAAGAACTGCAGAACTGATTACTTATTTAGTGAGGTGTAAGGAACCTCACCAATTAGTTACAAACATTTTCAGAGGACTGATAATAGATCAGTATTTTATCACAGCTGAAGACTGAATTCATGCTTCTATGGAGTTTTTTTTTCTTTGCTCTGCAGGAAAGGCTTTTATACTTCAAGAGCTTTTATATTTCATGCCAATAAAGAAAACTATTGCTGAGAGAGAAGACAGTTTGACAGTTTATTCAAGCTGCAGTTTAAGAGCCAAGAAACTCACCCTCTGAAAAGAATACAGAGCAGTTCACCATGCTGAATATTCATGATTATAATCGTACACGTGCCTTCTGAAGTTACCATTTGTTAAAGGTTTTTATGTCAGCAAATAAACCAACAACGAGGTACAGACACTTGAAGAAAATGTGAACAGTTCACCTTCAGAAGGCAGAATTACATTATTCATTCAGGGCTCAGTATTCAATGTTGTGTGGAGATAAGGACAGAGTTATTATGTTTCTCAGAAATCTGTCTGAACGATGAATGCAGAGTTTCTTCAGCCTGAATATCCACGTTGTTTACTCACAAATATAATTCAAGGTTTTATTTTGACAAAAAATGAGGAGTGAAGTAATTGATGGCACCTTCAGGACAATATAAAGAGCCAGGTAACTATCTACAATGACCACAACACCCTTAAAAATGACTCGCTAAACCTTCTCAAGAACTGTCTTGCTGAATCTTTGGTTGGTTCCTGGAGTTTTCCAAATGGCTGCTGGTTCCTTTTAAAACCAAGAAACTCTGGATTGACTAAAGACATTTGGAAATGAATGAATGACTGTTGATGCCTAGTGTTGTCTGGTATTCTCCGAAAGATCCTCAAATCTTCCTCGTAACTTCTGGACTCTGGATCGTAGGTTCCTAAATAACCCTTGAACATAAAGGAGAAACTAAACTTGAGGACTGCTTTTATATTTTCAGTGACTTCGCATAAAACACCATGAGGAATTTTGCCTTCAACACCTGCACCATTATAAATTACCCTTGAAACCTTGGAGTGACTCCCAGAACCTCTTAAACTACACCTTAAAACGTCCGTAAGGACCACTGTGGTACTTCGCAGAAAACAACAGAACATTTCTCTACACCTGGACCCATGTACGAAAGGAAATGTTCTTAAAGAGTGCTTAAACCTTTTGAGTAATCCTTGGAAGCTCTCCAGTGACCCCTGAACCTTTTTAAAGACCTAGTCCAAACCTGTGACACTCTCAATGATTCTTAAAGCTTTAAGTTCCAGATCTAGCTACAGAAAACAGACATAGATTCTTAGGAAACAGTACCAGCACTACCACCATTACTTCCCAAAGAGATCACTAGGAATATTTGAACAGATCCACATCTAAGTGACTCCCTCAGAAAACTTAAAAGCTTCAAAAACTCCACCCTACAACCCTTCAACGTCTGCACCATTATCAATTGCCTTGGGAACCTTTAAAGGCATCATCCTACACCTGGACCCATGTAAGAACCACTGAAACGTTCTTAAAGAGTGCTCAAACATTTCAGTAATCCTTGGAACCTTTCCAGTGACCCTTGAACCTTTTTAAGGATCTAGTCCAAACCTGTGACACTGAAGAACATTTCCCAAAGATTTCCCTGGAAATAGCTGAACAAATCCCTGGAACATCTAAGTAACTCCTAAGAGAACCTTAAAAACTTTCAACACCTGTACGATTAAACATTGGAGAGACTTTAGTACACCTGAAATGTACTAAAGGATCCCTATAGTACTTTTAAGAAAACACTGGAAGATTGCTCTACACCTGGACGTTTAGACTAGAGCCAGTTGGAACATATTTTACAACACCCAATTACTTCTATCATGAAATATCAGAAACCTTTACGATCTAACTTGAAATTATTGTTCATGGAACTGCTGTAAAACATCAGAACAAGGCATGCCAACATGGGCAACCTTTCAGAAGCCCTCAATAAGAACTACAAAACAAATCTCCTGGAACCTTCTCAGTGACCCCTGAACCTTTTTAAAGACCACGTCACAAACCCTCGATGACCCCTTAAACCTTTAAGTGCCAAATGTAACACTTTAAACACTTTCCGAAAGAGTCCTGATAGGTCTACGTGACTCGTATGTCACTTTTTGTTCCTGATGATGGGACCCAAAGTTTGCCAAGAAAGAACCCTGGAACTCAATGACCCCTGGAGCCACCACAAGGAACTCTGGCACTTCAGAGTTTGACCAAACTATATCTATATCTCACTACAACACCAGCAAAATAATCCAATCACGGACACACCACGGTGTGTGTGTGTGTGTGCTGCAGCCCTCAGCATCCTCGCTGTTGTACATCAGTCGAATGCTGGCCGAGCTCCGATTTACAGCTACTGCCAAATACAAACACACACACACACACACACACACACACACACACACACACACACACACACATAAACACACACCTCCTTCTGTAGTGTACAGCGGCCACCACAGATAAGCTCAAATAAACAACAGACCTGGAAAAATAAATCCACCTCCCTCTCTCTCTCTCTCTCTGTCTCTCTACCTCCCCGGGGACGAGAGAGGGCATCCAAAGAACGCTGCCTGTTACTATAAAGCTTCTTGACATCACACACACACACACACACACACACACAGCGATACAAATAATAAACAGAGAGGGAGGTATGGTTCCACAGGGAGGAATCACCTCTTCTATCTCTCCACACACTCCTTTTATCTACTGGCTAATGAGGAGCAGATATACACACAACGCAACACACACACCCACACACTAAAGAAACACTACAAACGCACACACACACACACTCATGAAGCTATATACATACACACACGTCCTCAGGACTGTGGTTTCGTCAGACCGTCTCCCAGCGAGTGTCCCACTTCCCAAACTATGGACCGCTGCTTACATCATTATGTAACATGAAAGTGTGTGTGTGTGTGTGTGTGTGTGTGTGTGTGTGTGTGTTGTTTAGCCCAGAAAGGCTTTGAACACTTAGTCTCTTTCCTCAGCATGAAGTGAAGTAACACTACAGGCTCTAATGACCGTGTGCACGGGGAGCATGTGTGTCCACTATGATTAGTCAGGAAATTGGGTTTTTCGCAAAGTAAGCAAGAGCCAAAATAAGAAGTGTGCACTGATAAACACACCGAGGTCAGCCTCTGAACCGCATCTGAATTACACCTGTAACCTCTCTCAGAACTATTTGTGGCACCTTCAAACCTCATTAGCGAAAGCAAGAAACTCCTGAAGAAACCATGAAACCTTCTCAAGGAATGCTACAACCTCGCCAATTAACCCTTGAACCGTCTGTGCTTCATCTCAACCCTCCTACAGGCAGAAACTTCAGGTAGTGGAATCAAACCCTGGATTACTGGAACATCTTTAAGGAACCTGAAACCTCCTTTAAGAGTCCCTACGACCCTTTGAGTGATCTTTGGATCTTATCCAGTGGCCCCTGAACCTTTTAAGGACCTAGTTCCAACCTGTAACACCCTCAAGACAATTTTTAAGGACAATGATGACTTCCCAGAGAGATCACAATTGAACAAATCCTTGGAACATTACCTCCAGTAATCCTTGGAATCTTGCCAATGACCCCTAAACCATGAAACCACTTCAAGGAATTAAGGTGTTGAAAAGGTACAACCCATTCAACACATGTGAATCCCAGAACCTCTTAAAATACACCTGAAACATCCTCAAGGACCCCTATAATACTTCTCAGAAAACACTTAGTCCAAGGAATGTCTGCATGACTCTTTTAACCTCTTTCAAAACCTCTGGATTTACTTCTCAACAACTCTTAGAACCTTGTTCGTGATCATTAGAAGATCCTCAACAATGGAATACCATAAAGGAACACCTGGAATCACTTTTGGACCCTCCAAACACCTCTGGAAGATCCTGAGTGACTCTTTTACTGCCCACATTAAATTCTCAAGGATCCCTGAAATCTCCTAAATCACCCGTGGAACATTCTCTGAATCCTGGACATCCTTAACAACTTTTTGATGATCTCTCTGACCTACTTTGCAAACGCTATAACCACCTCAAGAACCCATGGCACCTTAAAACCTCCCTTTGGATCATCCTAAATGCTGCTTAGTATCTCCTTAAGGACTTTGCCTTAGGAACCACACACCATCAAACCTCTGTGACCCCTGAAAACCTTTCAGCGAGCCGTGGAACCCTACCACCTCCTAAATGATACTCGGACTTCCTTAGTGACTCCCAGAACCTCCATCATGACCACTTGGACCTCCTCGAGGAACCCTGGAACTTACTCAGTGACTCCTAAAACATCAACTTCACTCCCTAAACTCCCACTGACCCTTCGACCCACGGGGCCTCTTCAAAACATCCTCAAGAAAACCAAACCAACCAAACCCGTCAAGGAATCTGCTTTCTTAACTTTCTCTGTGTAATCCAGTATCTGTTACTGTAATTTCCGTGCGCTCAGTGCTTCATTAATATGCAACATGAAGAGTTTATTTTTGCTGGAGAGCTGCTGGATGCTGCTGAACACCAAGTGCTGCTGGAAATCTCTGAATCTTTGGACATGAAGACTTCACAAGTTTGAGTAAATCTAAAAATATTGTGTGAGAGTTTTCAGAGAATATACTTCTGTCCTGGGAGTTTCTGACAGGCTGGAGCAGAACTTCTGGCCCCCCATCATCTTCTTACACTGGAGAGAGAAGGAGGTGGTGGAGGAGGAAGAGGAGGAGAAGAAGAAGCAGGGGGTATGATGGAGGAAGGGTGAGAAAAGAAGGGAGTGAGGATCCCCGAGGAGGAGTCTGGGACCAGAGGCCTCTTGTAGGGGAGCTGGAGGAGGGAGGAGGAAACAGATGGAGGCGATGCGCTTCACTGAGGAGAACACATGACCTCCTATACCTTCTTCCTCTTTACTTTCCATGTTTCCTTCCACCTTTAAAGTTAAAGTAGAACTATTGAATCACTTTGACTTCAAAGGAAAAGTCTTCCTGTAACTCGACGTCCTCATTTCCCCTCTCAAAAAAAAAAACATCAAACTTTCACATCTCGCTGACTCAAACTCAAAATTAAGTTATTTCTCCGTTACTGAGATTAAACGTTCACGTTTGAGATGTTTCCCCACACAAAAACTCGCACTTATAAAAGAATAAAGTACATTCATAATGTGTTCGCTCATACTTCAGCTGAGTGAGTCGAATGTGAGATGCAGAAAATGGAAAAAAATAAGTTGAGAGCGTGGTATCAAATATGCAACATTATGCTCCTGAGCAGTGAATCAAACTCGCAGAGTGTGTCTTCACACCTACCAGTGTTTTATTATGCTAATCAAAGCCGCATCATTATTTTAATGGCCGCTGTGTGCTCGGTTTTATTCTTTTAATTTATTCTGCATTTGGTGTTTTACTGTGCTGCAAACATTTTACTGTGTCCGTGTAGTTTTTCATTTTATGCTTTAATTTGAAAAAACTTTAGAAAGTCTGCAACTTAACTTCTTTATGACGTTTGAACACTGCCAGCGAGACGTGAGATTAATTCCAGAACGGATGAATTAAAGTTATTGAAGGGATGTTGGTGTGATTAAAGGTGTAAACACAGAGATTGCCATTTTCAGACCGGTGTTGTTAAGTCTGGTTGAATAAGATTCTGGTCCTGTTGGTACGATTGGTTTCGATAATTACACCTTCCACCTTCAGAGGAAGTGGACCGACGTCTTCCAGTTTGGTTGGATCACTGTGACGTCTTAACGATGACTACAATGATGGAGTGCGTACCAAAGTAAATGTGCCTTTAGAGAAAGTCTCAGACCCAACTACAAGGCGTTGGATCGACGTCGAAGTTCCTGACTTAAGGCAACAATCCTACTTGAGTGTTGACATTTTTTTACAAACAGGTTCTGGAGTGGTTCTTTGTGGTGGGATCCAACATCGATCCAACCCAAATACAAGTCGCACTGTGCTGCACCCTGACCCGTTTTAAAGACTCTTTAGAGGAAGTGGTCTCAGTCCAGCTACAAACAGGTTCTGAAGCAGTTTGTTCGTGGTGGGAACGTGATCCGTTTACTCGATTTTACTCGATTGTAAACCAAAATAATCTCACTGGGACCTTTTACAGGAAACTGTGTTTATTTTCTTGCTCCTGCTTTAGACTCACCAACCAATGAGAGAGGTGGACGTTCTCTCGAGGCTTTCAGCGTTTCACTTGAATTCATCTCCGAGTGATAAGAAAGCAGCAAAACGCATCACTCATCCACAAATTCAAACCAGAGCGAGCTAACTATAGTCTGGAGAACACGTGGCCGACCGTGTGGAGTGGAAATGTGGCACAATACACGAGATTTATCAAAGTGTGTATGCATTTCTGTAACACTGTAACACTTCATGAAGAGATGGCTGATTGGGCTAACACACAATGTGTGATACTGCAAAAAAAAAAAGCACAACTCGACGTTCTTCTAATGTTTTTACAGCGTTATCCGGAGATCAAACTTGTGGCTGATTAACAGAAACTCTCAGCGATGTTCTGCATCTCTGTGCAGTGATTACTAAGACTGATGCAATCAGCAGATAGAGAGGTTGAGGGTGTGTGTGTGTGTGTGTGTATGTGTGTGCCAAAATACAGCATGTTTGCATGTGGTTTTATCGTGGGAGATGAGTGCACACACACACACACACACACACACACACACACTTCATAAATCAGCTTGTTATCCAGCAACCATCAGTGTCAAGCCAAGCAGCAGATTCCTCTCTCTACCTTCATCCTCACGTCTTCCTCTCTCACCACAAACACACACACACACACACACACACGCAATCAAATCCCACAAACATCCTCCTCCTCCTCCTCCTCCTCCTCCTCCTCCTCGGTTTCAGTCGTTCCATCCGTCCATCCGAGGACAGGAAGTGGGTACATTAGCCGAGTGAAGAAGGCATGATGGAATTAACGTCCATTATCTGACCATTTACAGGACGGAGAGCAGGATGAAAGAGGGAGGAAGGAGGAGGATGTTTGAAATGATCGAGATCTCACCGCACCGAGCTGCTTCGCCGTCGTCCGTGCCGTCGACTCGAAGCTGAACAAAACCACAGAAAACATGTTTGTGCTGTCCGCGTGGAGCGCAGAGACTCCATCCATCCATCCAAAGGTTAACGCTGCAGTTTGTCTCCATGTTTGTGAATATTAACAAACTAAAACCACAATGTGTCAGTCTGTCTCATAAGACTGTCTGGATTCCTGTCTGTGGTTTGAGCTCATAAATCTGGTTTTATTTTGAAAAACAGCTGCTGACTGCAGTTTTTAAACTCAAACGTCATAAAAAATGACAAGCTGAAGATTTGCTGCTCGTCTCTCTGTAAGTTGAATATCTTCAGACTGTCGATCAGACATAACAAGATATTTATAGAGTTCCTGTCATTCAGCCGTTGGTTAGTTCATTTACTGAAAGGCTTACAGACACTGACACCCATCCTTTACTATTAATGATGGAAATCTTTAAAAACAGATGCAGATTAATGTTTTTAAAAACAGCTGGTTATTGTAGTTTTTACCAAACATCACTGAACGAGGAGGGAACGGTGCAATTGTTGGGGGTCTATTTTCAGCAGTGGATTAATTTACATTTGGTGTTCTAGTGAGTATTTTGGGCGCCGTTTGTGGGTCAATAATACACTGTTAATAATATTATAGAATATATATATATAGATTATATAGAATATGCTTGGCCTTTTTTTGCACCCGAAAGAAGTTTCTTCAGATCTTAAATTACCAACTCGTCCACTAGAAGGCGTCGTCTCATTAAAAGAAACTATTTAAAGTTCAGCAAAATGTCACCAACCCATATTTAGTGTTGCAGCGAGTGAGCTCAACAACAACAACAACAACACATACATGTTTCATCAGGACAGAAGTCTAAAAGGGGAAACACGTTGATACATCAACTGGACCTTCCAGGAACGACAACAACACAATGGAAACTGGTACAACCCAAAAGAAACCAATGCAGGAAAGAGTGAACAGACCGATACGCTGTGAAACCAAACAGCTACTCAACAACTCATCAGGACTAGACTCAGCAGTTTTCTTACACCCTGGGGACCAATGGAAACTCCTTTATGGACGATGATGTTCACAGTGTAGAAGGAGAGAGGAGGCCTCAGACAGCACTTATCCTCCACCTTTCATCCCTTCCCAGGAGACTGAACAGCAGCACACTCGGCCTCATGTGATGCGACTCCAACGAACATCGTCCACGCCGGACCTCAGGTGACCTGAATGACTCGTCGAGTGAACCAACCTGACCCTGCCTGAGATAAACACTCTGATCTCCTGGGTGTTGACCTCATGGGACCCTCGTCCACACTGAACCTCCGGTGACCTGAACGACTTTCATCCTCACCGGCCTCACGGGACTCGGACGACTCAGACGACGGCCGTCACAACAACGAGCACTAACGAACCAAGTGGACGTTACGGCGTACGATCCTGACAAAGCTAAACACTCAGATCTTACAGGTATTGGTTTCAGGTGAGCTTAACCGCCGACGTTGGACCTCTGTGAACCAGGACAGATTAACGGTCTATGATCTCAGCTAGGGTAAATACTCGGATCTCCCCACCAGTCACTCAGAACCGAAGAAGCTTCTTTGATTGGAGGTGAGACATCGACGGATCTACAAGTCCAGTCGCCCCACATTCAACCCTTGTTGACGAACCTTCACAGACGGTAAAATAGTGCACAATACAGTGGTGTATCATGTGTGTCACATGTTGTGAACATCTGGATTATATCTGGATTAAATCCAGATTATATTACTATATATACACATGTGGATAATCCACCTATAAAAGCACACACAGGCCGCTCACAGCACACGCTGGTCACATGTTCTTTAAGTGCAAATGCATTTCCACAAATAGAAACAAGCCCACCTCATATGAAATGCATAGCATCACAGAACGCTGCCATCGAGGATCCGCAGCATAACCGAGTTTCAATGAGGCAATCTAATCCTGAGTCCACCTTTAAAATAAGGAGCTGCATGTTTGGGAGCAGCTAATGTGATTATTTTAGAGGTAGGGAACGCTGGATATTGCTTTTCAGATGGATGAATTTAATTTTTAAATGCAGAAAGTAGCAATCAAATTCACATCTGACTAACTGGAAGGCACGTCGCACTGCCGAGGGTAAATAAACTTTGATTAAACGCTGCAATCAGTCTGAAGGAGCAGATAGGGAATGTGTTTAAGGCCCGGTCCAGTCCGGTTCCTTCCAGCTCTTCATCAATCTGTCTGAAGCACTTGAGATCTGACCGATCAACAATCAGTCAGGCGGCTGAGTGATCGATACGGTCTGCAGCAGGCGAAAACACGAGGAAACAGGCCGCTAACGACACCGCTAACAAACCAGGCCGAGTCACCGCCGCAGAACTGACTAATTAGTGGAAACATATTCTGCTGTTTGGTTCAGATAATTATTTCATGTTGAGATTTAATCATGTAGGATGTGTTTTTTTTAGTCCGTGCTAAAGAGGCATTAACTGTTGGTCATTACAAATGTTCAGAGGAATACTGAAGCTAAAAAGCTAAAGGCAGGCTAACATGAAAAAGATGCCCACATGTGACTCCAGTTGAGATTTAACAATTCAATGATGCATCCACCTTATTTATTTAAAAGTATCGGTATCGGCGATACTGGCCCGTATTTACTTTAAAATATGCAGTATGGCACAGCACTGAGAGCGAACGAAGCTGCACGTCTTATTTTAGCAATGAAGTTTTGAATCGGCTGCAGAGACAGTGAGAGCGGAGTGTATCTGCAGCAGTGTGTTAATCCTCAGCTGTAATCTGTTGACCTCTGCTGCACACACACACACACACACACACACACACACACACTTTCTTGGGAAAATACCTGCAGCTAAAACATGTTTGACCATCAAAGTGGAAGATTGTACAACACCACCATCCACACACACACACACACACACACACACACACATAACCCTGACCTCATTCCAGTGTGTACGAGCAGATACAGCCACTTACACACTCTCCTGCTCTCTATCGCTATCTCAAACACACACACACACACACACACACAGCGTGGCGGTAGCCTGTGGGCGTGCGAGCAGCTGTGAATAATTGTGTTTACAGATGGTGTATGTACGACCTGTGGGCTGAGAGAGACACACACTCAAACCTCACAAAAGGAGACAGGGATGACATTTAAACTCAACGTCTTTCTATTTTTTGCAGCGATTTCACTTCATTCAGGTTAATTGGCGTAAGTGCTAACGAGGCATTAACAGCCAAAGAGGAGCAACGAGCAGCGACATAAGAGTGTTTTTAGACGAGCGCCTAATGAATCATTTGACTCCACGAAGCAGGTAAATAAAGTCTTTTATTTATAGTCGAGAGAAAGCGAGCTTTGAAACGTAAAACAACGGACGCTCGGCTGTAAATCATGATCTGATTTCTGCGGCGTGGGCGGAAATACCAGAAAGACGCCGTGAAAATGTGACTGCAAATATTTAAGACAAACATCGGAAATCATTTGTTAAACACAGACGAGCATCGTTCATGCTACCTTTAGGATAAAACCACCTTAATTAAAGGTAAACACAGGGTTAAAACTGAATAATTATCTCGTTCTCTGTCTTTATGAGACACGAATTAACGCAGACGGCTAGCCGATACTTCAGAGAGCAAGATAACTGCTTATTCACAGTTTCAACTTAAATTTGGTCATTCTTGATGTTCGCTTGGTGTTTCTACATCAGAACAGGTAGAAACATTAAAGTCAACATGCTAGCCTGAAGCTAACAATAGGTTAATAATAAATAAATAATAAAAGTTGACTTCTAAGCTAACTTCAGACAGCTAACAAACAACACGTCTACATGTGGCTCCAGTTAGCTCATTCTGTGCTAAACTGGTTTCAGATGTACCAAAAAATAAAGCTAATGCTAAGCTAATGCTACAGTATTGCTAAAAATGTCCCATATTTTGTTTATTTTTAAAAGTTTACTCAAGTTTTTACATTAAAACAGGCAGAAACATGCTAACCAGACCCTCCAGGAATTCGCGATGTTGCAATTTGCAACTTCAATGAATCCCAGTGAATTCAGGGCGGTGTTGCAATTTTTCCAGGCCCCCCTCGTCCCCGGCGCGACCGTCGAATCGCAACTTTTCGCAACTTTCACTTCCTCCCGCAACAAAATCGCAACGAAAATGTAAAAAGCACTGCAACTTTCACCGCAATTTTTTTGAACAACTATTTCAAAAAAGGCCCACGAAATCCTGGTGGGACTGGCTAACAACATGGTGATGCTACGCAAGATCGACGTCCAAGTTAAAGCTAACAGGGGTTTTCCCGCCTTCTCGGTCGACTAAGTTGCGCTAAGTTACGTTAGCATCGAAGTCTCAGTATGATCCCAGATTTCGGTATTACCATGGCTAACGTCGTGCTAATACAAGCTAACAGGTTGCTCCATGCTACTTAAACATCACAGTCAACATGCTAACAACAAGTTAAAGCTAACAGGTGTTTTCCCGCCTTCTCGTACTAAAGCTATTAGCTAAGTTACGTTAGCTTCAAACACATGAAGAGCAAAAAAAAAAAAAAAAAAAAAA
>NC_040011.1:8482084-8502629 GCF_000972845.2 Larimichthys crocea | reverse complement strand
TTCAGCTACTTAAACATCACAGCCAACATGCTAACAACAAGTTAAAGCTAACAGGTGTTTTCCCCCCTTCTCGTACCAAAGCTATTAGCTTAAGTTACGTTGCTTCAAACACATGAAAGCAAAAAAACAAAACAAACACGTTTTGTTTGTCTTGATTAGCATCTGTGTCACCGATGTAGCTCATTGCATAGCATAGTAATGTTATTTAATGATCAACACGCCGAGTCATGTTAGCATTACGCTACAAAGCTGAAAACATGACGTGCATCGTTAGCATCTCACACAGCTAACTGCTAAGTGTTATAATCCCCATAATCTGTTAGCATCAACATGCTAACGGGATGACGTATTGCGTTAGCGTAGCCTCCTCTGCGGATCTATGAGCGGGCTGATGGAAGGTTGGACTCGGTATGATTTGCATAATTGGGATGTTAATTCGTTAAGCCATGGGAGTTGATTATGTTGCATATTGATCGTGTTGTGCTGCTGCGAGGTCACACAGCGAGCGCAGGGAGTCTGATTAACAGTACGACGCTACATCCTGCTGCACATCACATTTCCACACAGTGGTGTTTAATGTGTGTGACAGCCAGCAGTGTTTATTGCTTTTTGTGCATGTGGGTGTGGGTGTGTGATGGATGGAGGAGGAGGAGTGGAAAAGAGGAGTAGAGGGAGGGAAACTCCACTGGTCTTACCGTTCTCCGGGTGCTCCATCTCGCCGATGCTGCCGTCGGGCGTGGTCCGCTCATAGTGGTCCTCCGGCACGCGCAGGCGGCCGATCCGAGGCCCCGACGACGACTTGGAGCTGGGCGTCTCCGACTCCTCCAGGCCGCTGTCGTAGTAGCTGTGCTGGGCGCGCTCCTGCAGGTCCTGCGACTGATTGGCCGTGGAGAGGTCACTCGGCGGTGGGGGAGCTGTGACGAGAGAGACGGGTCGTTTTTTAACATTTCAGGATTCAGAACTGTAAAAATATCTTTAAAGAAGTCATTCAGACTTTCATTACTCCGTTCTCAAACTTTCATTTGACTTTCATCTCGTCAGTGCAGACCTCGTTTGACATCATCTCGTCTAATCTTTAATCATATTTTATTTAAAAAAAACAAAAAGACACTGACGTCCACATCTCTGACCACCAGATTCAGCTTCACACACGCAAAATCTTAAAAGTGAAAATGACGACTTCCGTTAAAATACAAGACACGACGTGATCACAAAGTTTCAGACCAGACAAGACCAACGTGTTAAAACTGATGAAAACATTCAGTGGATGCATGAAAACCTGCAATATTACATTACATTGCATTTAGCAGACGCTTTTAGCCAAAGCGACTTACAGAGGAGGACATAAGCTGAGAATATGCTGAGAATATATGTCCTAATCGCCCAGTTTATATATGGAAAAGTCACTGTAACCCGGTCAGTCCTGCCTGTCGACTCTTTGGCGAACTCTCCCCCAGAAAACAGCCTCTGTCTGTGTCAGTGAGAGTCAGGTAAGTCCCTCTGTTTACTGACAGGAGTGTGGGAGTAACCCCCCCATTGTGATATTGTCATATAGTAGTGTATGTTGGTAGTGTTTGTGGCAACTTATGAGAAAGATCTTCAAATTATGTGGAAAAGTCACCATGACCTGGTCCGTCCTTCCTGACGACTCTTTGGCGAACTCTCCCCCAGAAAACAGCCTCCGAAAGAGACAGTTTTAGATTTACAGAGAAACACGCCCAAAAATACTAATAGATGTGATCAGACAGTTTCTCCATAAATCCATAATTATAAAAACCTGCAACACAGCTGAATACTTTCAAAATAAAGTGCATGACATCCCTGTGGGACGTACGTTTATATTAGATATAAAACACACAAAGACTCGTTAAAATATACTTCGATTAGATTAAATTTTTAAATTAGAGTCTGTCCTGGTGGTCGTGAACAGGACCAGTTAATGATGATGTTGTTATATTTATATCAGCTGTGTGTGTTTCTGAGGGTGGACACACACACACACACACCTGTCCTGATTCAAAGGCACACATGCTTGGTCAACACATTTCAATCAAACACACACCAACACACCACCTGACCGGCCCGGGCTGACAAAGAGCAGCATCTCCCGGCTGCTTGGCAGATACTCCGTCACCATGGCAAACTGGGTGCTGTCAGGACCCTTAAACCAGTAACACCAGCAGATCAGCGAGTTTGAGCTGCAGATGTCTGCACTTTATTTTGAAACAGCAGCTGCTTCTCTTTATTAACGTCACTGCGATGTAGAGCAGCATCTGAATACTTATAGGGACCGCTAAGGTCACTGAAAATCAGCATCTTTTCCTTCTCATCAATCAAAGAAACAACTCTATGTAAAGAAAGTTCTCCCTGCCGACTCTTCGGCGAACTCTCCCCCAGAAAAACGGGTCCGTGAGCCGGCAAGTCCTTCTGTCCACTGACGGTAACGTGGCAACTCACTTGTTACATCGAGCACACGTAATGTGACAGTTATCATGTTTTTGGCAACTTATGAGAAAAGATCTCCAACTTTAGTAGAAAAGTCACCATGACCCGGTCAGTCCTCTCTGACGACTCTTTGGCGAACTCTCCCCAGAAACCAACAGTCAGTAGGTCCTGCTGTTTGTCTCTTTATGTGAAACCTGCCAAAATAAATCCTAGACATCGACCTAAATGAGCATATTTCTGACAACTATCTACAAAAACAATGAGGCATTCGTGAGTCTATGGTTTAAACATGTTTTCGCGTTTTCCAGTCTTCACTTCAGCTGAAACTGATTTAAAAATATCTGTAAATGTGCAGCATGCAGCGACAAACAGCCTGAATTAATGTCACAGCGTGGAAAACGTCCACACCACAGTGGGCTGTCCTTTAAACTGTGTGGCACAATGTGCTGATGAGGCATCAAACGCTCGGATCCCGACAGGCTCTCGCAGGTAAAACACTCCAACTCTCTGCACATCTGAGCGCTCGCACTCCTGTCGAGACAACACGACTCCACAAATCCCACAAACTCGCTTCTTCATGCGTTCATGTGGATGAGGCAAAAAAGCTTCCCACTAATCAACGTCTCCTGTATCAGCGTATTCCCTTCAACCATCTGCTCCTCGAGCCTCCGCGTCCAGATGCTGATGCTAGAATCCAACCAGCTCGTCTGATGATGAGATGAAACACAAAAAAATACAAAATACAGACGAAGTGTTGTTTAAAAAATATCAGGAAAAACTCTGATCCAGTTTGCTGTTCGACACAAACTTCATGCAGTTTTGAGGTCAGTGTTTGGGTTAATTCAGCTGTTTCTGTCCGTTATCGTTATGCATCAGATATAATGTGAAATATTTCATAAAGTATGTCAGTTTACTCGATGACAGTAAGGGTTATCTTGAGGGAAAAAAAACACTATATAATGAAAAAGTTGATTCTGGCTGACTGAAATAAGACGAGATATACAAAAACAGTCCCAGGCGTCACAAATTAAATCATAAAAATCAACTTAAATTTGTGTCTTCTGTTTTTTGAGTTCAGTGTTTGTGTCACGCTGATTATTTTGATTTAAATGAGATTCAGTTGGTTTTGGGCCCAGAACTTCAAGAAAACAACAGTTACTTCCAACTAAATGTCAAAATAAAAACTACAACCCACTCCTGCATCTATAATGACACTGTTGAGAGACCTCTGACTCATAAACTGAACTTTGACGCCCGTAAACTCTCCAAACAAGAACCTTCTGGTACATCAAGTCCCAACATCTGATTGAAGTTGCAGCAGAGTTATTGGTCTCCACATCCAAGAGCACGGAGTAATGACACCTCTGATACAGATCAGACCTGGAAACGAGGCATGTAACCGCCTGACAAAACACCTCGTAACTGTCGCGTGTGGTCAGATCTACCATATTACTGTGACGGAGGCCACAGATCTCTTGAAATCTCTGTGTAACATTTCTATCGGACATCATTTGATCGTCCGTCTCGAGCGTCTTCGTCTCGGCATGTTGAACGTAGCTTAGCGCTGCAGGATCTCTAAAAAAAAACATCTGCTGTCAATGCATGCACATGTTCGCACAGCTGGAGACGTCGAGGTAGCGCTGATGAAGTCCATTATCCGCGATTTACCGGACACGTTGAGGCTGAGGACGACAGGACGAAACAATCTGAAACTTCTGGAAGATCGGAGTGTTTCGAGGCGTTTCGTCCTGACCTCAGAACGCAGCCGCCTCTCGTTTTAATGTGTGTGTTTGGTTGTGTCATTAACTATCCGCTTCCTGTTTCCTTCTGCTCTGTTTTCTGTGCGAGCATTAGGAAATAAATCACATCTACATTACATGAGGGGAGAATGAAGCGGATCAAATTGACTCCATCCCTTCTGCTGCCCGTCTGCACCGCAAACACACCAACTACGTCACCCCACACACCTGGTTTCTGTCCTTTGTGTGTGTGTGTGTGTTGTGTGTGTGGTGTGTGTGTGTGTTGTGTTTTGCTGGAAATAGAAGTGCCACCTCAGCAGGTTGCATCCTGGGAAGTGGAGCAGACCAGAGGGGAGGAAAAGAAACAGACCAACCAACATCCAGAAACAACCTCCACCTCCACCTCCGCCTTCAGGCCTCCGCCCAACCACAGCGAATGCAGGGCGGCGGTCCTCTGGTCTACAACGCCGCAGGGGGGAGGACAAAATGGTGACCGTCGGTGTACCTGACCGCACACACAAACACACAGAGTGGTCCGCCATGCTTGACCCGTCGTCTGCAACACACCCCCGAAACTGAGAGGGCAGCCGGCCCCCCCGCAACTTTTGGGAAAACCTCATGCAACATCAGACATTTTAGGCCGCAACTATTTCAAAAAAAGCCCGCGAAATCCTGGTGGGTGGCTAACAACATGGTGATGCTACGCAAGAACGACGTCCAAGTTAAAGCTAACAGGTGTTTTCCCGCCTTCTCGGTCGACTAAGTTGCGCTACGTTACGTTAGCATCGAAGTCTCAGTATGATCCCAGATTTCGGTATTACCATGGCTAACGTCGTGCTAATACAAGCTAACAGGTTGCTCCATGCTACTTAAACATCACAGTCAACATGCTAACAACAAGTTAAAGCTAACAGGTGTTTTCCCGCCTTCTCGTACTAAAGCTATTAGCTAAGTTACGTTAGCTTCAAACACATGAAGAGCAAAAAAAACAAAAAAAACACGTTTATGTTTGTCTTGATTAGCATCTGTGTCACGATGTAGCATCATTAGCATAGCATAGTAATGTTATTTAATGAGTCAACACGCCGAGTCATGTTAGCATTACGCTAACAAAGCTGAAAACATGACGTAGCATCGTTAGCATCTCACACAGCTAACTGGCTAAGTGTTAATAAGTATAAGCTAAGTATAATCCCCATAATCTGTTAGCATCAACATGCTAACGTGATGACGAAACGCTAACGACTGAAGACCGGGGCGGCGTATTGCGTTAGCGTAGCCTCCCTCTGCGGATCTATGAGCGGAGCTGATGGAAGGTTGGACTCGGTATGATTTGCATAATTGGGATGTTAATTCGTTAAGCCATGGGAGTTGATTATGTTGCATATTGATCGTGTTGTGCTGCTGCGAGGTCACACAGCGAGCGCAGGGAGTCTGATTAACAGTACGACGCTAACATTCCTGCTGACACATCACATTTCCACACAGTGTGTTTAATGTGTGTGACAGCCAGCAGTGTTTATTGCTTTTTGTGCATGTGTGTGTGTGTGTGTGATGGATGGAGGAGGAGGAGGTGAAAAGAGGAGTAGAGGGAGGGAAACTCCACCTGGTCTTACCGTTCTCCGGGTGCTCCATCTCGCCGATGCTGCCGTCGGGCGTGGTCCGCTCATAGTGGTCCTCCGGCAGCGCCAGCGGGCCGATCCGAGGCCCCGACGACGACTTGGAGCTGGGCGTCTCCGACTCCTCCAGGCCGCTGTCGTAGTAGCTGTGCTGGGACGCGTCCTGCAGGTCCTGCGACTGATTGGCCGTGGAGAAGGTCACTCGGCGGTGGGGGAGCTGTGACGGAGAGAGACGGGTCGTTTTTTAACATTTCAGGATTCAGAACTGTAAAAATATCTTTAAAGAAGTCATTCAGACTTTCATTACTCCGTTCTCAAACTTTCATTTGACTTTCATCTCGTCAGTGCAGACCTCGTTTGACATCATCTCGTCTAATCTTTAATCATATTTTATTTAAAAAAAACAAAAAGACACTGACGTCCACATCTCTGACCACCAGATTCAGCTTCACACACGCAAATCTTAAAAGTGAAAATGACGACTTCCGTTAAAATACAAGACAAGATGTGACCACAAAGTTTCAGACCAGACAAAGACCAACGTGTAAAAACTGATGAAAACATCCAGTGGATGCATGAAAACCTGCAATATGTCTTAAACGCCCAGTTTATATGTGGAAAAGTCACTGTAACCCGGTCAGTCCTACCTATCGACTCTTTGGCAAACTCTCCCCAAAAAAAACAGCCTCCATCTCGGCAACCCACATTGTTATAACAAACAACAGTAATGTTGTAGGTCATGTTTTTGGCAACTTTTATAAGAAAAGATCTTTGAAAAGTCACCGTGACCCGGCCAGTCCTGCCTGTCGACTCTTCGATGAACTCTCCCTGACTCATGGTCACTGATGGTGATGATGTGATGTGAAATATACTGACAACTTGTGATCGGATAGTTTCCCCACTCGCTAATAAGTTTAAGTTGAGGACGAGAGTGTAAAACGACCCGGTCAGTCCTGCCTATCGACTCTTTGGCGAACTCTCCCCCAGAAAACAGCCTCTGTCTGTGTCAGTGAGAGTCAGGTAAGTCCCTCTGTTTACTGACAGTGATGTGAGTAACCCACATTGTTATATTGAGCAATAGTAGTGTGATAGTTGGTAGTGTTTGTGGCAACTTATGAGAAAAGATCTTCAAATTTATGTGGAAAAGTCACCATGACCTGGTCAGTCCTTCCTGACGACTCTTTGGCGAACTCTCCCCCAGAAAACAGCCTCCGAAAGAGACAGTTTTAGATTTACAGAGGAAACACGCCAAAAATACTAATAAGATGTGATCAGACAGTTTCTCCATAAATCCATAATTATAAAAACCTGCAACACAGCTGAATACTTTCAAAATAAAGTGCATGACATCCCTCTGTGGACGTACGTTTATATTAGATATAAACACACAAAGACTCGTTAAAATTATACTTCAGATTAGATTAAATATTTTAAATTAGACGTGTCCTGGTGGACGTGAACAGGACCAGTTAATGATGATGTTATATTATATATCAGCTGTGTGTGTTTCTGAGGGTGGACACACACACACACACACCTGTCCTGATTCAAAGGCACACAATGCTCGGTCAAACATTTCAATCAAACACACACAAACACACACCTGACCGGCCCGGGCTGACAAAGAGCAGCATCTCCCGGCTTGGCAGATACTCCGTCACCATGGCAACTGGGTGCTGTCAGGACCCTTAAACCAGTAACACCAGCAGATCAGCGAGTTTGAGCTGCAGATGTCTGCACTTTATTTTGAAACAGCAGCTGCTTCTCTTTATTTAACGTCACTGCGATGTAGAGCAGCATCTGAATACTTATAGGACACCGCTAAAGGTCACTGAAATCAGCATTTTTTTCCTCCTCATCAATCAAGAAACAACTCTATGTAAAGAAAGTTCTCCCTGCCGACTCTTCGGTGAACTCTCCCCCAGAAAACAGGGTCCGTCTGAGCCGGGCAAGTCCTTCTGTTCACTGACAGTGATGTGAGCAACTCACATTGTTACATCGAGCAACAGTAATGTGACAGTTGATCATGTTTTTGGCAACTTATGAGAAAAGATCTTTAAATTTATGTAGAAAAGTCACCATGACCCGGTCAGTCCTCTCTGACGACTCTTTGGCGAACTCTCCCCCAGAAACCAACAGTCAGGTAGGTCCTGCTGTTTGTCTCCATTATGTGAAACCTGCCAAAATAAAATCATAGACATCGACCTAATGATGCATATTTCTGACAAACTATCTACAACAAATGAGGCACTCGTGAGTCTAGATGGTTAAAACGTGTTTTCGACGTTTTCCAGTCTTCACTTCAGCTGAACTGATTTAAAAATATCTGTAACTGTGCAGCATGCAGCGACAAACAGCCTGAATTAATGTCACAGCGATGGAAAACGTCCAGAACCACAGCGGAGCTGTCCTTTAAACTGTGTGGACACAATGTGCTGATGAGGCATCAAACGCTCGGATCCCCGACAGGCTCCTCTGCAGGTAAACACTCAAACTCTCTGCACATCTGAGCGCTCGCACTTCCTGTCGAGACAACACGACTCCACAAATCCCACAAAGACTCGCTTCTTCATGCGTTCATGTGGATGAGGCAAAGCTTCCCACTAATCAACGTCTCCTGTATCAGCGTATTCACTTCAACCATCTGCTCCTCGAGCCTCCGCGTCCAGATGCTGATGCTAGAATCCAACCAGCGTCGTCTGAGTGATGATGAAACACAAAAAAATACAAAATACAGACGAAGTGTTGTTTAAAAAATATCAGGAAAACTCTGACTCTGATCCAGTTTGCTTGTTCGACACAAACTTCATGCAGTTTTTGAGGTCAGTGTTTGGGTTAATTCAGCTGTTCTGCTCCGTTATCGTTATGCATCAGATATAATGTGAAATATTCATAAAGTATGTCAGTTTACTCGATGACATGAAAGGGTTATCTTGAGGGAAAAAAACACTATATAATGAAAAAGTTGATTCTGCTGACTGAAATAAGACGAGATATATACAAAAACAGTCCCAGGCGTCACAAATTAAATCATAAAAATCAACTTAAATTTGTGTCTTCTGTTATTTTGAGTTCAGCTGTTTGTGTCAGCGCTGGTTTATTTTGAATTTAAATGAGATTCAGTTGGTTTTGGGCCCAGAGACTTCAAGAAAACAACAGTTACTTCCAACTAAATGTCAAAATAAAAACTACAACCCACTCCTGTATCTATAATGACACTGTTGAGAGACCTCCCACATCCAAGAGCACGGAGTAATGACACCTCAAATACAGATCAGACCTGGAAACGAGGCATGTAACCACCTGACAAAACACCTTGGTAACTGTCGCGTGTGGTCAGATCTACATATTTACTGTGACGGAGGCCACAGATCTCCTTGAAATCTCTGTGTAACATTTCTATCGGACATCATTTGATCATCTGTCTCGAGCGTCTTCGTCTCGGCATGTTGAACGTAGCTTAGCGCTGCAGGATCTCTAAAAAAAACATCTGCTGTCAATGCATGCACATGTTCGCACAGCTGGAGACGTCGAGGTAACGCTGATGAAGTCCATTATCCGCGATTTACCGGACACGTTGAGGCTGAGGACGACAGGACGAAACAAATCTGAAACTTCTGGAAGATCGGAGTGTTTCGAGGCGTTTCGTCCTGACCTCAGACCCAGCAGCCGCCTCTCCGTTAAATGTGTGTGTGTTGGTTTGTGTCATTAATATCCGCTTCCTGTTTCCTCTGCTCTGTTTTCTGTGCGAGCATTAGGAAATAAATCACATCTACATTTACATGAAGGGAGAAATGAAGCGGATCAAATTGACTCCATCCCTCTGCTGCCCGTCTGTCACCTGCAAACACACCAAACTACGTCACCCACACACCTGGTTTCTGTCCTTTGTGTGTGTGTGTGTGTGTGTGTGTGTGTGTGTGTGTGTTTGCTGGAAATAGAAGTGCCACCTCAGCAGGTTGCATCATGGGAAAGTGGAGCAGACCAGAGGGGAGGAAAAGAAAAGACCAACCAACATCCAGAAACAACCTCCACCTCCACCTCCGCCTTCAGGCCTCCGCCCAACCACAGCGATGCAGGGCGGCGTCCTCTTGTTCTACATCGCCGCCATGTGGGAGGACAAAATGGTGACCGCCTGTACCTGACCGCACACACACACACACAGTGTTTCCTCCATGCTGCCCTATTTTCTGTCTAATCACAACCCCCGAACCTGAGAGGGAGCAGCAGGCCTCCACAAACTCCTCCGCCTCGGCTGGAGGTGATTTAGAGACGGAAACCTGCCGATCGACGGCGTTCGCCGACTCGTTTCATCTCGTTTCAGGGTCAGAGTCGCTTCATAGAGTCTCTTCTGATTCTTCTTTAAAACACCTGAAGGTCGTTGGTTCCTGACACGTTGGTGGTTTAAGGTCAAAGAACGGAGACGACGCAGCTATAAAACCTTTTCAGTCTTTTCAGGATTCAGGTTTTTGCTCAGCTCAGTGCGACGAAGGAAACATCTGCACGAAGAACCTCAATGACGACGAACTCAGGAGTGTGTCTGCCGCACGTATTGATGCTAAAGTCAATCATCTGAGCAGAAATAACACGAGAACAATGAAGGCAAACATTTAAAAACAGTCAAAGAGTCGACGTCCAGATTCATCACGAGGCTCCAAAGATCATACGAACAACACGTCAAGTCGTTTTGTGTAAAAGCATCTTTGGGACGATATCATGAAGATGTTAAAGGTCCAGTTTGGAGGTTTGAAGGCCTCCAGCAGTCACTGATTGTAACTCCCTCACCTCACACTATGTTTCCTAACATGAAGTAGAAACTACAGTGACACACATCGAGTCAGGACTGCTGTGGAAACACCTAAGTCCTTTCCTAACCACTTTTCCTTGACCTCGATGAAAAATGTCATGAGATCAAGGAAAGATGTGAAGGAGAGGTGAGGAGGAGTTAGGAGAAGATGACCATCCTTTCCTTTCCTAAAGGATGGTCCGGCGTATCCTATGTGCTGAAGGAGATAACAAAGGAAGCACTGGGGCTCCTTTCCTCCTTCCTTTACCTTCAGGAGTTTTAAGGTTTTCTCATTGACAGTAGAAAGAATGGACAGCGCCCCCCACAGGAAGAGCTGCGTGTCATTTTAACATGGGGACTTATGGAGACTGGCTCAAGTGGACGTTAGAGGAACTGCAGTTTGTGGCTTCACATCATCCTCCAAACATAAAATATAACAGACGTGAGTTTGTTGTGATGAAGGTCAGTAATTAAGAATTCAAGGAAAAACAGCTCATCACGGCTCCTTCCTCCTCCTCCTCCTCCTCCTCCTCCAACATGAACAAAGTGTTAATTCTGCACTTTGGATGAAGTTTGGTCTGCAGGCCAAACGCACAGATTTGCACTTTCCTGTAAAACGAGGAGGATGATGAACCGTTTTTCCTTGAATCTGGAGAAGCTGACCTTCATTAGCATCGCTGAGGGAAACACCGAGGTCATGAATATGCTGCAGAGTCCGTCATGCAGAAAAGGCTGAATTAAAGAGGAGCAACAGCAGAGATACAGAGATTAGAGGAGGAGGTGGAGGAGGAGGCGTGAGACGACAACCATGGCTGAGATGATTAAAACGAGATGTTTTTAAAAACAAAGCTGCAGATATGACATGATGTAGGAGGAAGAGGAGGAGCAGGAGAACAGCAGGAGAGAAGATGAAGAAAGAGGAGCAGATAGACAAGAACGATGAAAAGGAGCACAGGGAGGAGGAAGAGGGAGGATGAGGAGCAACTGAAGCTGAGCTGAGAGAGCCAGGCCTCCTCCTCCTCCTGCAGGAGGTGAAAGAAAGAAGGGGAGGTCTAAGAAGAGGAGGAGGAGGAAGATTAAAAAAAACAGCAGGAGCACTAGAGGAATAAGAACGATGATGAGGAGGGCAGGAGCTGCAGGAGATGAAGAGGAGGCTCAAACAGATAAGAGAGAGTGAGGCTTCCTGCAGGAGGTGAAAGAAGGAGGAGGCGGCATTCATTGTTCAGAGATGATTAAAAAGCAGCGAGAGGAGAAACTCACGATGCCGCGACGACTGTTTGTCAGCCGAGACACGAAGAGAGAGATAACTGAGTGTGTGTGTGTGTGTGTGAGATCCTCATTACCTCCTTCTGAATGAGATAAGAGTGTGTGAGGCTGCATTGTGCATGCTTATAAAAGTCTGTCCTTACCGTATACACACACACACACACACACACACACACACACACACTCTGAACAATGAAGAAGAGGCTCAGACCGCTGACAGTACAAAACACAGGAAGAGCCGCCATGTTTGTAGTCAATTTGTAGTCCAAACTGTTTTTTGTACCAGGCTGTAAACATGTTTATTTCTGCTGTGAAGTTGGACATTTGGACATGGGGACTTATGGAGACTGACTCACTTCTGGAGCCAGCCTCAGGTGGACGATAGAGGGACTGCAGTCTCCTTCTGAAAGGAGGAAGAGAACAGACAGGAAACACTTCCTCTACCTTCATCATTCTGTCCTTTGAATAAGCAACAGCGTCCACATACTTTTGTCCATGTTTATCATGATATACATCATACGTCCAAAAGTAAGTGGACGCCCTGGTCCTCTCTTGTGGCTAACTCACATTAAAGATGTAAACACTGAAAGCTCGACGTGAGTTCGATTCCTGATCAAAGTCGATGGACGCAGTGAAGCGTCTCACGAACAGCAGCTCTCAGTTTTTATGTAAAGTGAAGCAGGAAAATGAGCCAGACGCACTCAGCCTGTATGCAAAACACATGTACATGAGAGTGTGTGCGTGTGTGTGTGTGTGTTCAGACAAACACTAAACATTAAAATAGACAAACAACATTCAGAACAAGTCATGTGACCTGTAGTTTTACACTCTGTCCTGACAACCACAGCAACAAGCGTGGATTCATCGTGCACACGCCAAATTTATCCTTTAAACATTTTTTAAATACTGTCGCTCCTTCTCCTCATGTACTGTATAAGTTGCTTAACCACCACTGAAGAGTAAACAAACAGGATTATGAATCTGAGCAGCACATTTATAACACCGCATTGATTTAATGTCAGCGCGCTGAGCGTATTAAAAATAACGTTTAATTTCTCTCCTCATTCACTCTCCACGTCGCTGAACCACCAACAGACAAACCGACAGAGGTTTCTTGGTGTTATTTTTACAGTTTAGACTGCGAGCTGGACACAGACGACAAAGAAACATGAAGAAAAATACTTAATAAAACCAGATCTACCCTTTAAATATCTAAAAAGTATTAAACTATGGTACAAAACAGGCAAATTTTTGATCGGACTGTCTTGATTTCATCCACTACACGTTCATATTTGATCAAAGTAAATGGGATTACGAATCAGAGCGGACAAACGGCATCTTTGTTAAAAACTAAAAAGATATTTCTGAGGTGTGTTTAGAACCAGAAGAATCGGAAAATCACATTTTATCGCAGATTCACTGACTTTCCCTCGGCGCTCCCTCTCCTCATTCGCTCTCCACGTTGCTGAACCACCAACAGACAAACCGACAGAGGTTTATTGGTGTTATTTTTACAGTTTGGACACAGACGACAAAGAAACATAAATAAAAATACATAATAAAACCAGATCTACCCTTTAAAGATCTAAAAAGTATTAAACTATCGTACAAAACAGACAAATTTTTGATCGGATTGTCTTGAACTATCTGATGCTAACGGGCAGATTCCATCCCACGAAAGTCGCTACAAGTTAGGAATCAGAGCGGACAAACGGCATCTTTGTTAAAAACTGAAAAGATATTTCTGAGGTGTGTTCGGAAAATCACATTTTATCGCAGATTCACCGACTTTCTCTCTGCGCTCCCTCTCCTCATTCACTCTTCACGTCGCTGAACCACTCACAGAAACGTCTTGGTGTCTCTACATTACAGATTTCAGTCGACAACCAACACTACAAGTCTCTATATTTGTACAAATACTACATTCATGTGTTGATGTTCGCGGCGTCCTCTCTTCTTCTTTTTCTTCTTCTGTGGTTCGGCTGAACAGAAACAGGCAGTGGCGTCACTCCGCCTCACACTCAGATGAAAACAGGTCAGCTGAGTCTTCACGAGTTTCACGCCTGCTGTGTCAGTAAATCTAACGTTATACAGCATCACACGCACAAACAGTGATGTGAGGGGAACCACACACTCCTGACAGCTCTGTGCTGTGTGTGTGTGTGTGTGTGTTCAAAGCTGACACTTCACACACAGATCAGAGAATCTTGAATAAATCTTCTTTGTCTTGTATTTTTCAATTTGCTGCCTCGCTGATCTCTCTCTCTCTCACACGGCGCTCAAACTCACTGACAACAGTGAACGCAGCGCTGACGGGTGACGTTCGGACAGGAAGCTTGACCCGCGTCGCGTGTGCGCGGTCGCTGTATTTCCTGCATGTATGAGCGTCTGTACGAGCTGCTGACGGACGGGAGCTGTCGCCCTGATACGTTTCGTGTAGCACACGTCCTAAAAACAACGTTTCCTGCGTCTATCTGCCACCAAGCAGCTCCTGAACAACTGAAATAACACCTGAAATTGATCAATTTCAACGCCATTCAACGTCAGAAGCACTTTGATTTTCTCTAAATACAGTTAAAATAAAAGACTTTGACTTCATCCGATACACAAACATAAATCGACGTACAAGACGAGCTAACGGCAGCTAGCCGATAATTCCTAACGCCAAACTCGGTTATAAAAAAATATATAAAGTTTGATTTAGTGGCTTTAGAGAGCAGAATAACTCCTTAGCAACATACATTTAGTCATTATTGATGTTTCTACATCAGAATTTATAGAGATATCGATCGTACCCGATATCGCCAATGTGCTAACGTGAAGCTAACTTGAAACTAACGTGAAGCTAACGTGAAGCTAACGTGAAGCTAACGTGAAGCTAACGCGGATACTTGTTAGAAAAGACGTAAACAGACAAAGCTGATAAACAAGAAGTCTACATGTGACTCGAGTGTAAACTCGTTCCTGCTAAACTGGTTTTAAATGTAATAAACATAAAGCACAGTTTGGTTTGTTTGCGCTCAGCTCACCTCTGTACTGAACTTGTTTACGGATACGCAACATTAAACTTCAGGCTGACACGTATTCAGAGTTAGTTTGAGTTGTTTTAACTGTTTGCACTCATTTAGATATTTCTTTGTTGGAGTCACGAGATTGTTGTTTACCTCCGTTTTGTTACTATGTTAAAGTCAGTGAAGTTTTTCTTTCTCGTTTTGGTTTCGTTACCATAGTTTTTACAGTGTTACCCCTTCGTTGGTTGTAGTTACCTCACCTCTTTTTGTTGTGTTGATAATTTATCCAAATTCCAAGAGAATAAATCACTTTATTGAACCAAGAACAACTAGTTTATTTACTTCTTTTCCCCTGATGAGCTGGGACGTAACACGTAATATTTGAATATATATTCATGCCATACACTGAAAGTAGCAGCTTCTCATGAAACTGAACTTTAAGGTGTTAAATAAATAAAAACTTTACCTCCCGTCACTCACGCGTGTGTTTTGTCTGTGTGTGTATATATTCAGAGTGAACATGCATTAACATGTATTTCCACTCTTCGCGGACGCGTCATGTATTGTGATTTACTGTGAGAGAGTTTCATAACGAGCCGAAGAAAAACAGCAGGAATGGGATGAAGTGGTTTCCAGCTGACAGCTCTGGTATGTTAATCCCTGAGAACACCTCCCTTCCTCCTCCTCCACCTCCTCCTCCACCTCCTCCTGCAGTCAGGAATGCTGCAGCAGGTTATAATTGGCTCCAGGACGGAGCTAAAGGAAGGATGAAAGAATGAGAGAGAGGTGGAGTGATGAAGAAGACGAGAGAGCGAGAGACAGCGAGGAGTTTGGTTTTGATTTGCTCGTCTGACGTCCGGCTTCGACATGGAGACGAAAAAGTTTTCTGAAGTCTGAAAATCTGTCGACAGATCAAAACAAGTTCAACGTGAAATCACGTCGAGTCGACGCTTCTACGTCTAAATAAGAAAACATTTAAATAAATACACGTGTACAGTCAGGCTGCATGTTGATTAATGGAAGCTAACGTGAGCTAGCTAACAGGAGCTAACGTTACTGTGAACGCAAAGAGAAGCTCCAGGGTTCAGTGTTTAAGGCTAACAGGAGCTAACGTTATGGTTAACGTAAAGAGAAACAGCAGATCCAGTGTTCAGTGTTTAAGGCTAAAGGCTAACAGGAGCTAATGGCAGGTAGCTAACGATATCTTAACGGGAGCCAGTTAACAGAGCTAACGGTACGTAATGGGTGCTAACAGGAGCTAATGGCAGGTAGCTAACGGTATCTTAACGAGAGCCAGCTAACAGAGCTAACGGTACGTAATGGGTGCTAAGGGGAGCTAACGTAAAGAGAAGCAGCAGATCCAGTGTTCAGTGTTTAAGGCTAACAGGAGCTAATGGCAGGTAGCTAACGGTATCTTAACGGGAGCCAGCTAACAGAGCTAATGGTACGTAATGGGTGCTAACAGGAGCTAATGGCAGGTAGCTAACGGTATCTTAACGGGAGCCAGCTAACAGAGCTAACGGTACCTAGCAGGGGCTAACATGAGCTAATGTTATGGTTAACGTAAAGAGAAGCAGCAACTCCAGGGTTCAGTGTTTAAGGCTAACAGGAGCTAACGGCAGGTAGCTAACGGTATCTTAATGGGAGCCAGCTAACAGAGCTAACGGTACGTAATGGGTGCTAAGGGGAGCTAACGTAAAGAGAAGCAGCAGATCCAGTGTTCAGTGAAGGCTAAAAGAGCTAACGGCAGGTAGCTAACGGTATCTTAACGGGAGCCAGCTAACAGAGCTAACGGTACATAACGGGTGCTAACAGGAGCTAACGTTATGGTTAACGTAAAGAGAAACACTCAGGTCTAAAGGCTAACAGCAGCTAAAGGGAGCCAGCTAACAGAGCTAACGGTACGTAATGGGTGCTAACGGGATCTAGTACAGGTTAGCCTCATTCTTACGCTTTACAGTTTTACCGTACAATTAACAGTCTCTTATATAAAATACTTTATTCTGTATAAATTCATGTAAAATTACGTATACATAAAGATTTTACTTGAAATATGACTGTCGACATGTGACGTCCTTTATCTCGTTAAAATGTGTGTATTGATTACTGACCGTGGCTAATTAGGAGCTAAAGTACTGACTGTAACTTAACCCTGAAGTTACCTCCTGGTTTTGAGACGACTTTGTAGTCAGCATTAGTGACTTTAATTTAATGTGGGCTGCTGCGGGTAGATGCTGGCTCCACATTTTCCTATTTTTGTTGAGATGCAAATAACAAGAAAGGAAGACGCTACATCCCAGGAACAGTCAGCCACCATCACCACCTCACTTCAACCACGCTCTTAACCCTGCATAACTTTAAGCCTTAATATAATGTGAACAGGTGAGTTGTTGCTGTATAGGTTTGTGGTTGTGCAAACTTGAACTACTTTACATACTGTATAATATTTACAGTAAACGTGTGTAATACATTTGAACTCACTGGTTTCCAAAGAAAAGAACAAAGGTGACAAAATGGCAGCTGGTGATGCTCCTGTGTTTGTAGTCCTCGTCTCTGACAGCTCACCTTTTACAGACAGTCGAGGATTTCATCACTGAAGATGAAGAAGATGAAATGATTGCCTTTATTAGTGGTTGTTGGGCTGATGATTGTCACTGACTGGAGGATTTACCTTTATTTCACCTTCAGATCAGCCGTGTTTTAGAAAAGTCTTCTGGTTTCTTTTGGACTCATTTCCAGGTGAAACTTTAACATGAACTATTTTCTTCACAGCGATCAAAGTGTATGAACTCTACAGATCATTTACAAGCTCCTCTTCCTGGAATGACTCAGCTCTTGATAAGCCCTCCCTCTTCTTCCTGCTCTCAAACACAGCCAGCTCCTCTCTGCTCAGGTGTTTCCTTGTTCCCTCCCCCTCAGATCTACAGTTTGAAGATGGGTGGAACCAACATGTGCTGACGTGTCAGCTGACAGGCCGCATGTTGTTGAGATCAGAGCTCAAACTAGTTTCAGCTATGAGGAAGTCAAACTCAGACAGTCGTCGACGCGGAGAGGAGAAATGGCGCAGCAAGGAAATAAACTGGACCGGGAAACCTTCTCTTGTCCGATCTGTCTGGATCTACTGAAGGATCCGGTGACTATTCCCTGTGGACACAGCTACTGCATGAACTGTATTCAAAACTTCTGGGATGGAGAGGATGAGAAGAGAATCCACAGCTGCCCTCAGTGTAGGCAGACCTTCACACCGAGGCCTGTCCTGAAGAAAAACACCATGTTAGCAGCTTTAGTGGAGGAACTGAAGAAGACTGGACTCCAAGCTGCTCCTGCTGATCACTGCTATGCTGGACCTGAAGATGTGGCCTGTGATGTCTGCACTGGGAGAAAACTGAAAGCTCTGAAGTCCTGTCTGGTCTGTCTGGCCTCTTACTGTGAGAAACACCTCCAGCCTCATCATGATGTAGCTCCATTAAAGAAACACAAGCTGGTGGAGCCCTCCAAGAAGCTCCAGGAGAACATCTGCTCTCGTCATGATGAGGTGATGAAGATGTTCTGCCGTACTGATCAGCAGTGTATCTGTTATCTCTGCTCTGTGGATGAACATAAAGGCCACGACACAGTCTCAGCTGCAGCAGAAAGGACTGAGAGGCAGAGAGAGCTCGAGGTGAGTCGACTAAACATCCAGCAGAGAATCCAGGACAGAGAGAAAGATGTGAAGGAGCTCCAACAGGAGGTGGAGGCTATCAATGGCTCTGCTGATAAAGCAGTGGAGGACAGTGAGAAGATCTTCACTGAGCTGATCCGTCTCATGGAGAAAAGAAGGTCTGATGTGAAGCAGCAGGTCAGATCCCAGCAGGAAACTGAAGTGAGTCGAGTCAAAGATCTTCAGGAGAAGCTGGAGCAGGAGATCACTGAGCTGAAGAGGAAAGACGCTGAGCTGGAGCAGATCTCACACACAGAGGACCACAACCAGTTTCTACACAACTACCCCTCACTGTCACGACTCAGCCAATCTACAGACTCATCCAGCATCAATATCCGTCCTCTGAGGGACTTTGAGGATGTGACAGCTGCTGTGTCAGAGCTCAGAGATAAACTACAGGACGTTCTGAGGGACCAACGGACAAACATCTCACTGACAGACACTGAAGTCCATGTTTCACTGTCAGGACCAGAACCAGAGCCCAAGACCAGAGCTGAGTTCTTAAAATATTCACGTGAACTCACACTGGATCCAAACACAGCAAACACAGATCTGTTATTATCTGAGGATAACAGAAAAGTGACATTAATGAGAGAACCTCAGTCTTATTCTCGTCACCCAGACAGATTCACTTCATTTCGTCAGGTCCTGAGTAAAGAGAGACTGACTGGACGTTGTTACTGGGAGGTGGAGTGGAGAGGGAGAGGAGTTTATGTAGCAGTCGCATACAAGAATATCAGCAGAGCAGGGAGATCAGATGAATGTTTATTTGGATCAAATGACAAATCCTGGAGGTTAAATTGTGACACAAACAGTTATTACTTTTGTTACAACAAAGTTCAAACTCCCGTCTCAGGTCCTCAGTCCTCCAGAGTTGGAGTGTACCTGGATCACAGTGCAGGTATTCTGTCCTTCTACAGCGTCTCTGAAACCATGACTCTCCTCCACAGAGTCCAGACCACATTCACTCAGCCTCTCTATGCTGGACTTTGTATTTATTCTGAATCCTCTGCTGAGTTGTGTGAAGTCAAATAGACAGAAGTCATTTAAGGGTTAAATTCCAGACTGTGACCAAATGGTCGCATTTTGTGCCTAAAATTAGACACAGTGCCAGTGACCAGTAAATTTGCCGTTTTTGGGGGGTTTTTTTTGTAATTAAATATTTTTGTTGCTGACAAACTTGACCACTGTGATAGGCTAATGTGTGGGCGGGTCTTGGGGGTTATCGCGCGAATCCACAGATTTCGCAGTCTCTCCTGTAAACAATGGACAATGGCGAAGCGGACTATCAGTTCGTACTTTCTTCCTAAACCTAATGATCTAGAGCAGGGGTTTTCAAAGTGTGGGATAGTGGGCCTCCCCTAAGAGAACTCAAAAGCAGCCACGCCCCCCCCCCCCCTCGAGTTTTAATACGACGCAATGTTTGAAACAAGCGGTATTAAAAGAACATGTAGCAGCTAGCGGTGCTGCTAAGGCTAAAACAACACAGAGTGTGGATGATTGACACCTGTCACCTGTCGACCAGTCAGAGTCAGGAGAATCGATTGGTACCGCCCACATTCACCTTTGACCCACCAATGACAATCCAGAATGAAGTAAACACAAAGGTAGTATATCGCACCAAGAGGTCACACTGGCTCCCGGTTCAGTGGCGCATACAATTCAAAGTTCTACTTCTTACATTTAAGACCATCCACAACCTCGCCCCTCCGTATCTGTCAGATCTCATTCACATTCAAACACCCTCCCGTGCCCTCAGATCCTCTTCATCCATACACCTGTCTGTTCCCTCCGCCCGCCTCACCACCATGGGGAGCAGAGCATTCAGCCGCTCTGCTCCCCGACTCTGGAACTCATTACCACCCACACTCAGAAACACGGACTCTTTCACCCTCTTCAAATCCCAACTTAAAACATACCTGTTTACAACCGCCTATCCACCATGACATCATCCCTGCATGCACATTTTCTCCTTTCTT